>NC_044496.1:24958771-25111271 GCF_902362185.1 Chanos chanos
AAAGATAAATCTAGTCAATGCCAAGCGTTTCTGTGCAGTCTGAGGGCAGATCACAGCATAATGAGACAGTATAAAAGAAACTAGTTCAATGCCAGTTTCATTCATTTATTTCTTCCTCTCTTACCGTCTCTTTCTTGGGCTCACGGTCCAGGTCGAGTCTGAGCAGTGAGGTGTTGACCTTCAAGGCCAGGGAAAGGGCCATGAGGCCTCCTGTCTTTATCTCATTCTCTCTCAGGTCCAGACGCAAGAGCCGTGGGCTCTCCGCTATGAACTCTGCCACGGCCACTGCTCCTGCAGTACACAGGAGTGCGAGGAGTACATCACCCACATGCACTCACAACTCATGAAAGGAATACACACAGGCCAAAAACTCCTATCTAAGTCAAAAGAATATTCTGTGGACAGTGGTACTGGCATTGGTGGACCTGATAATATTAGTAAATAAAGAGATATTAATATGGGTACTCCTCCCCAAAACAATCTAAACATCTCTCACATTGTGTTTTTTTCAGATACGCTCACAAACGGTATATTTACTGAAAAGTTAGCATCTGCTGGCATTTAGAGGTAAAAATATGTCTTTGACATACAATCAGACGTTAAACTAGGAAGACAACACATGTGGAATGTGCCAAAAACATCAAAGTGGCTGTCATAGTGTTGTATCCCTACTTTAAGTGACAAAACTGTGTGTGTGACAGAATAACTTAACATTTGAATTTTCTTCTTTATACACGACAAACAAGGGTGCTAACACACGCAGAGCTTACCCTCGCAGGACAGTTTGGTGGAAGCCAGTCCCAGTCTGAGGACAGACCGGTTGGCAATCAATCCGTCCTTCAGTTTATGGACACCCTCATTGCCTATTGCATTATGGCCCAAGTTCAGGGTCTCCAAACTCTGAGTACATGGCTGGAGAGAGAGGGAGAGAGAAAGAGATAGAGAGGGGGGGGGGGGGGGTAGAGAGAGGGAGAGAGAGTAAGGGTGAAAAGGAATTTTCTCTCAGTAGGGGGCAGCAGAAGCTCCAAAGCCAAAAACTGCTCTGTGGAAGGGACAGAATGTTCCCTAATCTTGGGCCTGAAGCAGCAAACAGGACCAGTAATGTTTGCCAACATTTCAGTTTACATAATATGGTTTCTTTAATGCTCATTAGCATTACCCATGAAATTATCTAACCTGTCTTAATTTTCAAGTTAATTTAAAACACACATGCATCCATCATCTATATCACACGCATATTAAAGGACTCATAATATTTCTGCACACACACACACACACACGCACACGCACACGCACACACACACACACACACACACACAGATGCATGCAGAGGTTATATAGGAGTACACTGTGTTCCCTGTCTGCTGTGACAGCATTACACACTCAGCTGTGAGTGTGTGTGTGAGTGTTTGTGTGCTTGTCACTGTTTGTCTGTGCATGTGTGTGAGATATCCTGTCCCAGGCACTACAGCCATCTGAAACAGTCTTTAATTAACACCAGGACGCCAGTCTGAGAGACAACAGGAAAAACCAACATTTGCAATCTCTCTGTCTGCACACACAATTTCTCTGGGAGCAAACAAAGACCACCTGCCTGACAAAGATTAAAACAAAAGAGAAAGAGAGAGACAGAGAGAGAGAGAGAGAGAAAGAGCAAAAGAGAGATGTGGACGACTTGTCAAAGCGAAAGCTTAATCAGCGCGAAGCAGACGCAGGCCAGTCCGGCCACAGCTTCCTCCTCTGAGTCTCGCACGAGACCCAGCAGCCTTGACTTACAGCTCACTGTGTGTTTGTGACAGCAGCTGATCAGTGGTTTCCCAAACATCCCCATTACGGATTTTATTTGGACTTCCTCCCTGTGCAATGTGGCTTAAATTTGTCTTTGTGTATGGTGATGGTATGTGTCTGTGTGAGTTGATGGTGTTGGTACGCATCTGTGAGAGGTGAAGCTGATGATACATGTCTGTGAAAAGTGACTGTGACAGTTCGTGTCTGTGAGAGGTGGTGGTGACAGTATGTGTCTGTGAGAGGTGATGGTGACAGTATGTGTCTGTGAGGGGTAATGGTGACAGTATGTGTCTGTGAGGGGTGACGGTGACAGTACGTGTCTGTGAGAGGTGGTGGTGACAGTATGTGTCTGTGAGAGGTGATGGTGACAGTATGTGTCTGTGAGGGGTAATGGTGACAGTATGTGTCTGTGAGGGGTAATGGTGACAGTATGTGTCTGTGAGGGGTGACGGTGACAGTACGTGTCTGTGAGAGGTGATGGTGACAGTATGTGTCTGTGAGAGGTGACTGTGACAGTACGTGTCTGTGAGGGGTGGTGGTGACAGTACGTGTCTGTGAGAGGTGATGGTGACAGTATGTGTCTGTGAGAGGTGATGGTGACAGTATGTGTCTGTGAGAGGTGATGGTGACAGTATGTGTCTGTGAGAGGTGGTGGTGACAGTATGTGTCTGTGAGAGGTGGTGGTGACAGTATGTGTCTGTGAGAGGTGATGGTGACAGAAAGTGTCTGTGAGAGGTGGTGGTGACAGTATGTGTCTGTGAGAGGTGGTGGTGACAGTATGTGTCTGTGAGAAGTGATGGTGACAGAAAGTGTCTGTGAGAGGTGGTGGTGACAGTATGTGTCTGTGAGAGGTGATGGTGACAGTACGTGTCTGTGAGAGGTGATGGTGACAGTTCGTGTCTGCGAGAGGTGATAGTGACAGAAAGTGTCTATGAGAGCTGATGGTTTACCAGTGCAGCGGCGAGGTAGCCCATGCCGTTATGTGTGAGCTGATTGTTCCAGAGCACCAGTGTGACCAGGCCTTTCCTCTGCTCCTTCAGTCCCTCACACACATATGCCAAACCTGCAGAGGACAAACACACACACACGTCCAATAAGACAGTCCCAGCGGCCCCAGAGTGTGATAGAAAAGAGGAAAGAGTGAATCTTTATCTGATCAGCTGTCTCCTGTTTCATAATACACTCACATGAGCCAAGTCCTGAGAAAAAGAAAGACACTGTGGGAGAAGAAGGATATGCGTGTGTGTCTATGTGTGTATATGCGTGTGTGTGTGTGTGTGTGAGGACTCTACTCTGACCTGAGTCCAGTATGTGGTTGTTCCTCAGGTCCAGTATCTGAATGTTGTAGTTGAATTTGAGTAAGTTGCCAAGCTGGGCTGAGTCCTGCAGGCCGTTTAGTTTATTATCGGCCAAGTAGAGCTCTCTCAGATTCATATTCATCTTCAGAGCAGTGGCTGCAGAGAGAGAGAGAGAGAGAGAGAGAGAGAGAGAGAGAGAGAGAGAGAGAGAGAGAGAGAGAGCGCGAGAGAGAGAGAGAGAGAGAGAGAGAGAGAGAGAGCGAGAGAGAGAGAGAGAGAAAGAGTAAAACACTTTGATTAAATTCAATAATGCTCAATTTGTCAGACATATAATTGACAACAACACAGAATCTACACAAAACCTTTTCACCTCGTATTTAATCTGCACTACACTGTATCATCCTCATATCTACTACACACGAAGTGACAAATCTGCATACAGCTCTGTAACCCTGAACATAACTGACTTCAGATATCTGATACTAAGAATGTGCTTAACAATACTGAGGACTTTTCACACCATCACTCCGTTTAAGTCTGGTTAGACAACACTGTTCTCCTAAAGGAGAGCTCTGTCACATAAATCTAATTGACTTGATTGGATCATAACTTATCTCAACCAAAACGACTGGTTTTATTGCCATGATGACACTGTCTGCTCCAGCCGTCTGTGTGCTGGTCTAGTATGGTCTGTTCTGAGTGCGGTCACTGCGTGTACACACAAACACAGCTCAGAGGTGATCAGTTATTCTCAATGAAAACAACTCTGGAGCAGAACTGAAATCATTCTGTGAAGTGCTAATTTAAATGAACTATAATATCATTTGAATAACCACATCAAAATATCTGACTCCACACTCTCAGCTTGGGGATGAAAAATATGCAACATGTTTCGATGAAACAAAATAAAGTACCGAATAGCCTTTGAGAAAAAAAATTAAACAAAAAACAAAAAAAAGCTGAGAAGCATGTTCCTACCCAGAAGCATGAGCGGGCGTCCAGAGAGGCCAGCGTTCTCCAGGTGCAGCACTGCCAGGCTGCCGCTGATGCGCAGAGCTCGTGCCACAAACGGAGCTGAGTGATCCAGCAGGGGCGTGTTTCGGGCATCCAGATACTGTAAGGAACTTGTCTGGACACAAGCACGAATATACCAATTACATGAAGCAGATATACCCAAAGACAGGTGTATTATTCAATCTACACTAAGTCAACGGAGAAAACAAAACCAAAACAACAACAACAAAAACATACATAATTTTTAAAAATTCCTGCTGGTTATAGTAACCTATTTATAGTCCGTTTCTACATGCAACATTAAATTAATCACATGAATGGACTTCCTGGGATATTTTAAACAATGCGGTCATTGTGGTTTGGTGCACAGTTTTCTGATCTCTGCATGGCACTAAAAAACCTAACCTCATACCAGACTCACCAATGTAATCTAAAAAACCTACCCTCACACCAGACTCATCTGTGTAATCTAAAAAACCTACCCTCACACCAGACTCACCAATGTAATCTAAAAAACCTACCCTCACACCAGACTCATCGGTGTAATCTAAAAAACCTACCCTCACACCAGACTCATCGGTGTAATCTAAAAAACCTACCCTCATACCAGACTCATCGGTGTAATCTAAAAAACCTACCCTCACACCAGACTCATCGGTGTAATCTAAAAAACCTACCCTCATACCAGACTCATCGGTGTAATCTAAAAAACCTAACCTCATACCAGACTCATCGGTGTAATCTAAAAAACCTAACCTCATACCAGACTCATCGGTGTAATCTAAAAAACCTACCCTTATACCAGACTCATCGGTGTAATCTAAAAAACCTACCCTTATACCAGACTCATTGGTGTAATCTAAAAAACCTACCCTTATACCAGACTCATTGGTGTAATCTAAAAAACCTACCCTCACACCAGACTCATCGGTGTAATCTAAAAAACCTACCCTCACACCAGACTCATCTGTGTAATCTAAAAAACCTACCCTCACACCAGACTCACCAATGTAATCTAAAAAACCTACCCTCACACCAGACTCATCGGTGTAATCTAAAAAACCTACCCTCACACCAGACTCATCGGTGTAATCTAAAAAACCTACCCTCATACCAGACTCATCGGTGTAATCTAAAAAACCTACCCTCATACCAGACTCATCGGTGTAATCTAAAAAACCTACCCTCATACCAGACTCATCGGTGTAATCTAAAAAACCTACCCTCATACCAGACTCATTGGTGTAATCTAAAAAACCTACCCTCATACCAGACTCATTGGTGTAATCTAAGGAAAACTGGAGTAGCTGCTGTGGGCTACGACTGCGTGGAAACTTGAAATGTAACCCGAGTGCTGATCTCCCCCGTGACACAGGGCTGATGAATATTACACTGGAAATGGGCTGGTACGACACACCAGCACAAAGCAGCATGGAATATAACATAAGACATATGAGTGCCGTGGCATTTGCTGCCTCTACTGTGTATCCCTCAGGATATGTCTGTGAGTGTGTGTGTGTGTTTGTCTGTCTGTGACAGAGAGATTGTTCCTATATATACATGCCTACTACAGATTTTTCCCTGTTCTGTGCCATGGGGAGTTGCTGACATTAAGCTGAGATGTGCTGAGGGCAAGTTTAGACTCAGGCTTGTCACTGCAGGCTAGTGGGTGTTAATGAAAATCTATCTTTGTTTGAACACTGCTGACTTTATTGATTCGCTACCTTGGAGTCAGGACATAAAATTGGCAACAAATACACGTTTTATCATTTGCATGTAGAGTACATGCCCACCTAGTCCCATATACACACCCCTCACTGTCAAACTGATTCAATTATTCTGCACAGAGATCAGTAACTGTCAGTGCTGTAGCTCCTCCCCCTGCCCCCTCTCACCTTCCTCATCATGTGGGCGGCAGCCTGCCAGCCTCTGGTGCCAATGTGCTTGTTGAAGGAGATGTTGAGGTGAGTGGCAGATTCATAGTACTCAATCATATCAAACAGTGCAGAGGCACCCTGGGAAAAAGAAGACACAGCAGATCAAAACATCAGGGGAGATAAAGACTCCTCGCCTAAAATTCACACATCGCCAAAAGCCCTTCAGCCCTTGCTGTCTAATTTTCAGTTAAAGTGCTTGAAGTGTAACCCGACTGCTGATTTGTCCCGGGCTTCTCTTATCCAATCCTGAATATTACTGTATTTTGCCTTCCATCCACATTATTAATCTTACTTTAGTTACATGAGAGGTTTCAGGTGGAGCACGGATCTTGCCGTGGAGGAACACGGCCTCTGTTTGGGCTGGAGCAAAAACAAGAGAGCCACACAGCAGAGGACCCACGTCACCATGGAAACAACCTGCTGGTGAGACTCCGTAGAGGAAGCGCCGGGCCAAATAAAAGCTCTACTTACTGATGCAGTTTCATATCCATACTCGCATCAGTGCTGTTTCATCTAATCCAGCCTTCTTTTACCACACACAAAGCACTGTGTTTCATGATGTGTGAATCACTTCATTGTTAGTTATGTTTATACTGATGATTATCTACTGAGCCCTGACTCTGTGGTGTGTCCTAGGAGAGATGCCGCCTTTGTCCTGTGCAATTACCCTTTCCTTTCAGTGTATAAGTCAAATATGCTACCAGTCATTAAACAGAACTTCCAACTCCTCTGACACAAAACAGCAACAAATAAAACACTGCACCAAAACAGACTTTGATATTGACACTGTAATATTCAACAGTACTGACAAACCTGCAACAGAGGAGAAGAAGGGGAAAAAAAGGCTAATAAACACAAAGCAGGCGGCGAAAGAGTAGGGCAGCCCTCTCTCTGTGTATGAAGTGCCCTGAGGGATCAGCAGCGTGACTGAGACAGTGGCGGGACTGGCAGTAGTGAGCACGCTCAGTGCAGACCATGGTCTGGCTGAATCAGCCAGTATTTAACTAAACCTCAGCCTGCAGGCACAGCAGAGATGGGCCCGCTGTTTAAACGGCAGTTTAAAAACAGTAACAGAGAACAACTTAGAGGCTTAAAACTGAACCTTTGTGTTTTAATACGCCCTATTTATTTGTGTTGACAGAATATTCTTTTAGAGGTTTACAGATATTTACATTTTTCAAACTATTTCAGTTGTTGGGTACAACTTAACAGGGCTTAATTCAACTCGAAACTCATTTCAGTTTCACATCCATGGTATGTCACAGATATCTCACACATTACTGTAGAGAGATAAAGAGAGGTTGATGAGAAAAAGCAGTGGCTGTCTCTGGTTAAGACTCCCTGCTGATGAGCTGTTTCTTCCAGCATTGCTGTCATGTAATCAAAGAATGCAGAGAGCCCGACTGTTTCCGGTAGCAACCAATACAAATTTCAGCAGCAGACACAGCACCGTCAGGCCAAGTTAGCTGAGCTGACCCCACTTCTATGCTTTGATGTTAATGTAAGACACAAAAACTGAGCAAAAATCAGTGCTTGAGACAGAACCATCAATACAGATAACAGGTATGGATAGGGAACTGAACTTGAATCAGTTCCCTGCTGATCCTTATAATTGGGATGAGGGTCAGAGAGGCAATGAAAAGGTCTGAAAATAAGTTACCCAGGAGAGTGGAAATATGGATGGCTCTAGGGACAGATGTACAACTGAGATTGTTTGACCTGTGAGCAATCTGCACTGTGAGCGAAAGCGGGTTTGGAGAGCTGATCTGGCATCAGCAGTAAAGACCTCTGACCCTTAGAGGAGAGAACAGAGAGACAGGGAAGAACTCACATCCTCATCCAGATTGGTCTGCTCCAGGTCCACCAATTTGAACTGGACCCTCTTAAAAATCTCCTCCAGGGATTCACAGGCTTTATAGTCCAACTTCTCCCCTGCAGAAAGAGAGAGAGAGAGAGAAATGGTCCATGAGGGTAAACAGGCTTCCATTAACATAAGAACTGAGACATTTCAGTATTCTGGTACATCACTGGAAATGTTGTGAATTATTTTGGATTTCTTTAAAAGGTTGCTGGCAAACATTTTCTGTTACTTTTGTGTTGGTTTTTGTGATCTTAGCAAATAAATGCTGATTGAGTTCTGACACTACACCCATCCAACAACAATGGAGTCCAGTCCTCCCAACGTCACTGGGTGGACTTAAGCTTCGTAAATGTAAATAAACCCTCCTGAAAGGCACAGTAAAACCTACAGCATACACTATAAGGTATTCAACAGCCCGGCTAAACCGCCCAGAGCAGCTGTTACACGAGAGCAATGTGTACAATGACTCAGAGTCAGAGTGACTATGTCTGTACGTGTGTGTGTGTGTGTGTGTGTGTGTGTGTGTGTGTGTGTGTGTGTGCGCGTTAATGCGTTGATGTGCAAACACAGTCAGGGGGTGTGGTGGGGAGGAGACTCACCTTTAAGATCGAGACACTCATTTCGCTGAGTCAGGTCTCTTAACTCCTAGAGAGAGAGAGAGAGAGAGAGAGAGAGAGAGAGAGAGAGGGAGGAGGAGAGAAAGGGAATGTGTGAGAGATACAATACTCTTAATGCTTCAGAAAGGAAAAAGGAGTGCTGCCACAGGAGTGTGGGTGGGTGTGAAGCAAACTGTTCTCCTGGGCAGGCTCTGATTTTGCCATGCACACAAACACGCAAATACACAACTATCCTCCTCTAATTTAAAGACACCCTGTTTGTTTGTTTGTGTGTGTGTGTGTTTTATTTATTACACACGAGACTGTGAGAAATATTCTGCATCCTCGTACAGGCATAAAAGATATCTTGTTTAGATGTTACCCATTTGCTGGCCGATGTCACGTGATACATGCCTGTTTTATAAAAACAATTTTACCAAGAAAGATACTGTTCAAACACCAGAGCTGCTAATGCCATGAACACATCTTGTTGTATCTGCTTCCCAGCATCTAGCAGAAGCAGTAACTCTAGTTCCTTGTACAGTTTTACAGAGTTGACCACAGCACTCAAAACATTAAAGCAGCAAGAGGGAGTGAGAAAGGGCAAGAAAGAGAAGGGTGAAAAGAGAGGACAAGTGAAATAAGAGAGGGAGGAGAAAAGAAAGGTCAAAAGGCGGTCAGTCAGGGATCACAAACTATGAAGCTTCTGCAAGTACAGCCAATCACCTGAAAAATCATCTGCATGCGTACACATACACACAAGCACGCACGCACACACACAAACACACACAAACTGTGAAACAGTCTCAAACTGAGAAACTCAAACTGTGTATATCCTACGCAAACATGAAATATAGAGCAGAGAAGCAGCAGGGAGCAGAGGAACCCTCCCACTGACCAATCAAAGGCTTTAATTCCATTAAGAGCCGGTGAGCAGTGTTTGACCGTCACATACCTCCGTCTCCTCAGTGCAGGCGGTCAGGGCAATAACAGGCTTGGCAGAGCACATTAAAAGTGTGGGGGGGTAGAGCTGCGTTACACGGCAGAGGCAGAGAGCAGGTCGTTAATGTAAAAGTCAGCGTGGCATTCTAATCACTCGGTGTGATTAAGGTCTGGTAATGACAACATTCAAAGGCTATCCTTCATATTCAGCACTGCCCTGCAAACACCCCCGCTGCCAAGACCCTCATTAAACTCTCCTCTCTGCTCTTTATCAAACACACCGAGGCCAAACACACTGCCCGCCTGCACCGTGTAATTACATAGACAGGCGGAGGGTACTGACTGCATGTAACACCATTCATAGGTCTGCAAAGTGGAGAGCATGCAGATATGGATTCACACACACACACACACAAAATGACTGTTAAGGAGTGCACAGAGATTAACTAAGAGTGGTAAGAGAAGACACACACACACACACACACACACACAGAGTTAAGAACTAATCAGATAGCGTGTCAGCTAAAACAACAGCATTCATAAACCATAAAGCTTAGCTATGTAATAACATAGAGTGTTACAACAACAGTCAGGGCTTCAATTATGAAAACACTGTGCAGTATATTTAGTGAATTACACATCACAGCTTCGCCTCCTGCCTGGCATATGCACTCTCTTAACAGAGAAGAACATTGAGAGAGCTCTGAGCAGAACAAAACAACAAGCATTACTCATATTCTTACTCCCTTTATAAACTTTATCCACTACACAGGCCATGCACCATGCTCACAATACAGAGAGTTTCTGACTGCGCAAGAGACCACGTGGTGCCTTCTTATCCTGTGTATAAATCAATCAAAATAAACAAATAAATAAGCAGACAGATAAATAAAAAATCTGCTGCCTAATTGTGGGCTCATCAGTGGAATGTGTGAGTTTGTGTTTGTGTCTTTCAATCTATGCTGTGTGTGTGTGTGTATATTAAAAAGAGGGGGAAATGCATGGCTAAAGTGGTGAATCTATGTATGTGCATGTGAAGAAATTATCTGGGGGGTGTGTGTGTGTGTTTCTCTGGTTATGTATGTGTTTATCATGGACAGTAATGTGACACAAAGCTGTGGGTGATCTTAGACACACTCTCAGACCGTGTTACTGACGTCTGAACATTCAACACACAGATACCAAGGATAACTCCATAACTTCCCACACATCTCTCACATATTTCCAGCATAGACCTCTCACACAACCCCAACACAAACCCCAACACATCTCCTATATAACCTCAATACAAACCCCCTTACACATCTCCAATATAACCCCAACACAAACCCAAATACACATCTCCTACACATCCCCGACACAAACCCCAATTCACATCTCCTACATAACCTCAATTCACATCTCCTACACATCCCCGACACAAACCCCAATTCACATCTCCTACACATCCCCGACACAAACCCCAATTCACATCTCCTACATAACCTCAATTCACATCTCCTACACATCCCAGACACAAACCCCAATTCACATCTCCAGTATGACCCTCATACAAACCCCCTATATAACCTGACATACGATCTTGTGAATAGTGAACCATCATAAATTTCAAGGCCTAAATAACACACCAAACCACTTATTAAATGTTAAGACAAAATAGAGCCTTGTAGGTGGGCTCTGTGTGTTAGGTACAAAGGACATCCAAAAATTGGTTACCACAATTTGCCTTTGGTAGCACTTTCTGACCAGTAGGGCTGGCCCAAATTCCAGTTTTTGGGCTCCGGAGCTTCAGTAGTAATCACCAGCGAATATTTGAATATTTGGTTGGGGAGGGGGGGGGGCATTCCCACATTACTTCTTATCTTTTATTTTAACTATTCGGATGAGTTGCAACCACGTTCCAGGCAAAGTAAATGCACATCATGTCAATGCACACGCACATGTATGCGCTTAGGCACGCACCATAGGCATTTTCATTAATGTGATCTTTTATGTCGGCATTTCCACCGTGCGCAACCGGAAATTTACTCCTGCAGTGCAGAACACAGCTTTTTTTGTTGCCGGCCACTTCACAATGAAACAGGTAAGCCTTTAGTCAAGACCGACTTTCTCTCCAGCATGAAGCTAACTGTTAGCATACTGACAGATTCTGTCAGACACAGCAACAAGCACCTTAGCAACACCCCTGACAACAACACATTGATATATTGACACTTAAACAGACATATCAGTGTTGAATTCAGATGCATGGTGCATTGTTTGTGTTTTTAGATAGGGTTAGGTAATAATGAGTAGGACAGAACATGATAAACGTTTATGTAAGCACTGAAAACAAGTATAATGTTATTATTATTATTTTAATTGTAGTGAAAACCGGGACAATTTGGTAGTGAATGTTGAAAACCGGGACATTTTTTAGTGTTTTACAGATATTTGTCGGAACTCGGGACACCCTGTTTGAAACTGAGACAATCCCAAACAAACCACAGGTGTAACGTCACTGGTTAAACAGTAATAATATCAATCAACTAAAAATATAGTACAAGAATGTGCTGACAAAATGTAATTTTCAGTTCGCCTTTACTGATAGCCTACATTTAGCAAGAAAAACAAAACAAAACAAAACAAACAAACAAAAAAGAATATTGAATCCCAAAATTGAAAACCAGATACCTACCCAGTGAACGAATATCCGAATAGTCAAATATTTGGGTCCAGCCCTACTGACCAGTAAGCATGTATTTATATAAATACAGATATGGATCCATGCTCGGCACAGGAAAATATAATGAAGAAAATCCCAAATGAAGTTACAGGAAAAGTGAACAGCAACAGTCAGGTCACACTGTTTAGAGTAAACACAACAGGCTATACTGTATTGTTGCTTTAGTCATAAATTCAATCAACAAAACTCCTGAAGCCACTGAGAGCAAAACTTAGTGGTTAACTCTCCTGGCTGAGTCCCTCTCGCTGGGAATTCGTGATTTCCTCCACGATTTCCCCTGCTGGGATATAATTTGGGACTTGGGGCACAGGTTGCCCTGGCATCAAATCAGGTGGGGAACAGCATTTTCGGACAAACGAGTCAATACCACGCTTAAGGTTACTTCTGTCACAGAGGAGCGGTCTGTGTGTGTGTCTCTTTTTGGTAGATGTTCACACTCTGAGGATGCTGTCATAGTCAGTCAGTCTACCCTTCTCTTAGCGGTGGATTTTCACGCATGAAGAGCGTTGTCATTGCTGCTCAGCCCTCAGTGGAGGAAAGGAGTGGCCAGTTCTCACAGCAGTAGCCTGGAGCAAAACAAGCGCATTGGGGAGAATGCACACTTCAGTAGCAGTGCAGCAGAGGACGCATATCCCATGTCTCCACTGTCTGTTCATCCAAGTCTTGGTTTCAGGTTTGGAAAAACCATCCTATCATGCTCAGAGATGTAACGAGTTAAAACTGTAGGTGACCTACCCTGTTTATGAATCTTTAAAACACTAATGACATGATCAATTCTCACTACCAATACATTCTCAAAGAATCTCCTATAAAGCCCAAACACAAAATTTATATGCCACATACAGACTCTACAAATACAATATCCATACAACCACTTTATATTCTTCTAATGGAGACCCTCACCCATTCATTTGCATAACAAATCTCCTAAACAACCTATACACACGTGAACACACACACACATAAATAAATCACACGTTGCTTATACACACACTATCTAGAGAACCTGCGCACACTCTCCTGATCTCCAACACCCCATCCAAAAGCCCACACAATCACAACACAGACTAATTTAGCAGATGTGGCATAATGTCAAAAAATTATGAGCCATTTAAAATTAGGAGGCATGCTCACTGCAGGAAGGTTATTTGTGGCTGATTGTTTTTATGCCGATCATCTTCACTAATGAGCACAGATGTGTGGAGTTTCACCAATTTAAAGGCATAAAGAGGAAGGATAAGAATTCACAGAGAGAACTCCATCAAATGAAAACTCAATCAACTGGGCCTCTACAGTCCTGGAAACTAAAGGAGGGAGTTAACTTTATATTAGTGTTAGGTGGACACACTCACCCCTTTCTTTCCCTCTGCTCTCTCTCTCAAACACACACAGTACCTCATATACCTAACATGTATGCCCCAGGGTGTAAGGAAGGTGGAGACCACGTACAGTGAAGTGAAAATAAAGAACATCTTTAATCTGAAAAGTCTCCCCTCTCTGCCATCATTACACTGACTCACGTGACTCTGGGTGAAGACGTTTTTCCAAGAGTGACTAAACGAGTATAATTATGGGAAAATAAAAAAATAAAAAAACCCTGTGGTCCTGAACGGCGGAACAAACACACAGTTCACATAAGTGACTGGGTGGTTTCTGCCCACTGGACCCCCAATGGAAATTTACCATGTGTGCTTGGCAGCTTTAACACTCAGGCGCCTTTTTCAACAACAGTGTGTGACCTGCAGCTCTTTTATATGGAGTCTCCGCTTACACACACACACACACACAGATACACACACACAAACAAAACAGAGAAGACACTGATGGTTAAGGAGAGCACAGAGAGGAAATAAGAGTGGAAGGACAGTCTGGGAGGACAACATAAAGGAGAGGGAAAAAAAAGGCCCAGGGCTTGTATAGAGAGACTTCAGAGAAGGAGGGAGCAGCGAGACAGAGAAAAAGAAGGAGCCAAAGGTGGAGGTGGGAGGACAGAGCCAGGCACTGAGCTGGTTGGTGTATCAGACAGTGGGAGTTGGTTGGCATCTGTGTGTCTGTGTAAACAGCAGACAGTGATAACATGTTCTCTCTCTCTCTCTCTCTCTCTCTCTGCTCGGCTTACTGTGATTCAGCTGAAAGCAATGACCTTCTATCAATCCATCAATCTATGTCTCCTGTCCTACTGTTAGTGTGCAGAACTGACCCCTCCTCATTCTCACAGCAGTTAGGAGCTCTGCAGTTCTTCAATTATGTTCCAACATTTCAAATGTATGCTTAAAAAACAAACAAACGAAAAAACATTTCACCGTAAACCATTTTGTGTCACAACACCGGCACGAAAAATCAGTTTTCCTTAAACCACAGCTTTTACATGCTGTGAACCATGGGGGAATTTTAAATGGTTTTGTAGCCTGTCTAGGTAAAAACAGCTTGTCTGGATAAAAAAGAGAGTGTGTGTGTGTCTGTGTTAATTCTCTTCCTCTACAGCAGTACACAGAGGTGTGTATGGTAAGAAAAGGAAATGGTGGTCTCACAGGGTTCGAGTCTCTAAACATGTCCTTCTCCCTCATTGTTTGTGCATTTTTACTGCTTCCAGTCCATACATACACACACACACACGCACACATGCACGCACGCACGCACGCACGCACGCACACACACACACACACACGATTCTACAGCAATCCGTCTCTGAGCTGCATGGTGTTTTTCCATCAGAGAGCTATTTGAGTCAAGCCCACAGCAGCATTGAGAACCACGATAACATAAAACAGAACTGCTGTGTCCAAATTTATTAAAAACAACAAAAACAAAAACAAATCAGCACGACCAATCGAATGAAAATTCAGTTTTGGTGGCGAATACACAGACCAATCTCTACCTGGACAGTGAAAGTAAAGAGTTATGGGGAAGATTATAGGATACAGATTACTATTTACCGCTAAACTGCCAAAGACAGCTACCACACAGTATCAGCAAACCACAAATTAACATCCTGGTCACTGCATCAAAGACTTTGTGAAGTTCTCTGAGAAAGAAACGTATCAGATTCTATGTTGATGTACCATAATGTTTACCTAAAACGAGTACAAATTAGGTAGTTGATTTTATTTTTAATGTTTTCCCATCCTGGTTTGTTAGTCAAATCTAGTTCACGTCAGGAGGCATTTGATAGGATGTTAGCCAGAAGGGCTCTGCAGTAAACGCTTGATGGATTGTAAAATGGGATTGTTTTAGGATCAAAGTGTAAAACTAATCATGTTAAAGACACCACAAAAGGTCACATGAGGATATGCCACAGTCGTTGGTTACTGCACTCTGAGCTCAGCCAAATGTGGCACAAATTCATACACTCAAATGCTCAAAGACACACACACACACACGCTCTACTGGAGGAACTGAGAGCAGAGGTGCACAAAAGGAGTGTATTAGTTTGTATGAGTGTGTAGGGGGACAGCTCTCTCTGTACCTGTATCTGTTTAAGCACTTTGGGGATGGGTTTGCAGTTGAGCTTCTGGCAGGCTTGTCTGTAGGCATTTAGGATCTCCTCTACCGTCACATTCTGGGCTGTGGGAGAAAAGCACACACACAAACACAAAAAACAATTCAGACACATATCAGAACCTCACTACACGTTCCTCCAATGTTAACACATAGTGGGAGGAGACTGGCACTCAAGCCTAAGCACTGAATCACAGGTTTCCAAATGAACTGTTTTTTTTTTTTTTTCCTTTTAAATTATTGCTTTCAGATTGGCCCTTATAAGGACTGAGAACACAGGGAAACTTTTTCTTCATTTGCTATAGAGGCCACTGCCTGCCTCCACGTGTGTGTGTGTGAGAGAGAGAGAACTTGAAATCATAATTGGTGGTTAGTGGAGCCTTTGTGTCACACACACATACCTGCGCATGCACACACACAGGCACACACACAGTCTAGAGCCTGCCAAGACCCTTTCAGCGCTAACGCCAGTCAGCTGATGAGTCACACATTCAACCCAACTGTTGTAGCTGAGAGGAGAAGAGAAGAGAGGAGAAGAGTAGAGAGGAGAGGAGTAGAGAGGAGAGGAGCAGAGGGCATTGAACAAAGAAACTCAAGGTGTCTTCTGTCCTGAAAGGTTCTCATCAAACAGAGGGGACTCTGCTGCTGTCAGCAGTTTATTTAGTCTCATCTGATTTTCTCACACACTTAGACACACCATGTCTGGCTGCTCCCTCCCCCACAGAGGGAAGGCAGTCAGTTTGCACCAGAGGTTTAAAGGTCAAACACACTGCTGAGCCAGTGCTCAAAGTCTCAGATGGAAAAAAAACAACACTAGAGAGAGAGAGAGAGAGAGAGAGAGAGAGAGAGAGAGAGAGAGAGAGAGAGAGAGAGAGAGATCCTGTTTGGTCTGAACATTTATGACTAAATCTACAATACATTAGTGACCTGGTACTGAAGCTTTACGTGAAATTAATCCGTATGGGCAGTCATGTTCCCTGGGTTTGCTGTGAGTCAAAGCCTCAGGTTTACGGTCATTAAAGCCAACTCTCGGCCTTAATGATCGTCTCAGTGCATAAGCTGGGAAATACAGGCACATTAACCTCCATCAGACACATAGAGAGCATGACCTCTCTGCTTTTTTTCCTCCAAACAGAGACCCTTTGTTTGTCTCAGGCCTAAGTATCCACCGTTTCATCTCTCCCTCTCTGTCTGTCTCATCTCTCCCTCTCTGTCACACACACACACATATATAAAGCATGTAAGCAAGTTGGCTACGGCCAGGCTTTAGCTTGAAGCCGTGATGGTAAAAGAGTCTGACCGGTGCTGGGATGTCGGAGAGGTAACTGTGGCCATTTTATTCCCAGACTCCTCTAATGAGGCTGTTCCTAATAACAGACCACGTCTGCTCACTCACTGTAATCAGCTACCAAAGCTCACGGCAGCTAGAAATACAAAGAAATGAGATACTGTTTCAAAAACAAATGGCATCACTAGCGTCAGTGTCCTTATTTTTCCTCAGGTCAGAGAGAAACAGCAACAGGTCCAGAAAGTCAATAAAACAGCATTTCTCACTGACAGTCCCCAGTGCAGTACAGCATTAGAATAGCAGACAACTGCTCTATTGAACCAGTCCAAAAGGAGTTAGGTCAACTACTTTTGTATTCTAAGGGATCCAGGTACAAAGGTATGGCCTTAAACCCACTGATTCAAACCTCTGTTACTGCACCAAACACAACAGATTATGGAGCACTAATACATCCATCCTGGTTTAAGGAGTTTTCCAAATATTTCTGAGTGTGTGTGTGTGTGTGTGTGTGTGTGTGCGGTAGTGGTGGTGGAGATGGTGAACACGTGAGCGGGAATAACTGTGCTTTCATTCTATAAATCGCCTGTGAGGGACAAAGGTGGCTTGTGGACTCCTGGAATCTCTGAAAAGTGAAGAGATGTATACATCCTAGTAATAAAATATTTCAGCTGATTAATGGTTACATTTACACGAGGGGTAGGCGCTGCTTCTCTGAGGTGTGCTGTGCTCTTATCTTCGACGGCGACAGGGCCTCAATCACAAACCCTTAAGGGCAGTGTCTTTTCACAGAAGATCTCACGAGATAAAGCAGGCTTAACTTCTGTTTGTGCAGTGGTAGACAGGCTTTAAACACACCAAACACGAGAATGAGTCAGCGTCTACCACAGCTGGGGAGGGGGTGTGGCCGGGGGTGTGTGTGTGTGTGTGTGTGTGGAGACCGAGAAGCCGCGGCTTCCTCTCAGTGACGTGAACTGATGAGGGACTGGCTGGAGTCTATTACCCAGCTGAGTGGGCACGGAGGCCGGCGGCAGCGGCGGCGCTCCCATTCTGTCTGATGCTCTAACACAGATTAAAAAGCTCTTTAGAAGTTCTGACAGGGCAGGGCTGAGGAGCCAAGCACACGGCCAGGCCCTAAGACTGTCACTTACAGGTGACGGCTTTTTGTTTTTTTTTTTTATGACTTGTAAATGGCGGATTTTCTGAACGTCAGTCTCTTGCTCAGCGGGCTGGCCTGCTCTGACCTCCTGAGACCTCTGCTAATACCACTGTTTTTAACCCTATAAGGCTGAGCTTAAAAATATGCATTTCAAGTCTGTGTTTGTTTAGCGAGCTAAGCTTTGTTTACTCTGTAATTGCACGTTTTATTTGTTAATTGCAGCCAATGACACAAAGTTTCAAAACACATAAAATCCGAGAGAAGCGTGTTCTGGGACTGGGGCTGTACAGTGTGTCCTTGGAAAAGCATTAAGACTGATTACAGAGCTCTGGCACTGGTAAACATCCCCAACAAGCCACTTCCCAAACAGGAATTCCCAGTCTTTTCCTTGCTCTCTCTGTCTCTCTCTCTCTACACACACACATACCCAGAAGTCCCAGGCAACTGAAAAAAAAAAGAGAGAGAGAAAGAAAACCTTAAGAAACCAAGTGACTCAAACCGTGGTGTGAATCCAGAGTAACAAGAGCAGTGGATGTCTCATTATGTTTAGGGTCAAGTATAAAAATGCTGGAAAGGCTCTGCTGTGCAGAATGTTGACTATCGTGGCTAGAGGGAGCAATCTCAGTGACTCTGAGAGAGGGCCGTCTGTTGAGACTTTTCTGGTTTGGCCACATCGTGGCTGCCTCTTCAACAAAGACGCAACAGCTGAACCGGGGATTTGAGGTGACGTTAGCTCAGAGATCTGAGGGAAAGACATAATCATCTTCCTTCAGATATGGTCAAAAGACTCCACCATTTTGTAACAGCCCGTCGAGAACCTCAGAGGTCAGGACACTGTGTTAAGGCTGCAGCGCATAAACTTCTCACTATACCTAAAGAAGCTCATTTGTGATTAAAACGGTGCAAAGAACACACGCAGTCTGCTGAGTGGTGGGAAAAAAGTCATATGGCTACTCGTGTTATCCTTCAACTAGTTCTCAACAAACCATGAGCGTCACAAACCCTGCAGAAAGCTGCAGGCCTGAGTGCTTATGTAACACGATGAAGGTCCTGGTAGCCCTGTTATGGTGGGGATTTGTTTCCTGGCGTGGTTTGCGGCTGCTTAACCGCTTAGAGGACAACTAAAAACCATTCAAAACAAAGTTTTTCTGAGTCATCACCTATATCCTATGAAGAAGCATTTGCACCCTGACCGGAGCGGTGCCTTCCAGGATGTCAATACCCCCTCCCCAAGGTGTGAGCGTTCAACGAAAACTCCTCATCACTGGAGCTTTTTCCTTCTTTTGTATAATGGATGCCAAGGGACAATGAAATTCATATTTCTTGTGGCTAGATGGCCCATTAAGCCACCTTTTTGGACTGTTTCCTTTATTTTGGCAGTTAACTGTATAGTGACACATAACCAAACTCTGGTCTCACCAAGCAATCACTGTGATTGAGCACTGGTCTGTAAGAGATGCAGTGTTCAAAATCAAATAGAATCTACTGAAGATCAAAGTTCTGAGGAAATCTATTTGATTATGCAACCAAATCTGCTGAACTCATTAGTGATATTTTGAGAGCAACCACACATTTTGCAAAAAATAGTACTGAAAAAGATTTTTGGTACTTTTATGGCTTAGGAAATGAGTAGGTTTTTATGAGAGCGAGAGACAGAGAGAGAGAGTGAGTGAGTGAGCGAGCGAGCGAGTGAGTGTGTGTGTGTGTGTGTTTGAGCACACCCCACTCTGTGCTTGTGTTAAATGCAGCTGCCCTGATCTGTGTACTGCCTGATGCTGGTGAAAGGGAAACTTAAATTTCAGTGACCCTGATAAGAGGTCAAGCCATGCAGTTTATCATTAGTACAGATAACACAGCTGTACATGTCTACTGTCGTGTGATTAGGATGTGTATAGTCAAAAACAAAAAATGATGATGTTGATGTGATATTGAAGAGAGCAGTTGGGGGGGGGGGGGGAAGACCAGAGCACCAGAACAAGAGAAGGCACTGATTCAAAGAGCCAATAAACCTTTGACAAGTCGATTCTCATTATTAGCCGAGTCAACTTGCAGTGGACAACAGTATACTCTCACTTGTGGAAACAAGTGCTGCTATACATGCAGTGTTAATCAATGAAAGGCTAGCACCACGACAGAATGCAAATCAACGACACCCAGGTCAATATTACAAAAATTAATGCTAGAACTATAGTTTGATCATAACAGACAAGAGACTTTGAATGGGAGAAAAACACTGTCATTTTGACAAACTGAAGTATGGTGGCCCAGCTTGTCCATGAGACAGTGAGAATAGCTCAGGGTCTGGGTGCTGTGTGTGTAGGGATGGATGTATTCTGGAGCTCACAGCTGTGTTTGATCAGTGTGGACACAGAATTAACCCGCTCTGTGGACTTTGATTAACCTGGATTCTGCATCCATAAACTACAGCCAGGTAGTCCCAACAAATCCTACATCAATACTGCATTACAACACACACACACAGGAACTGAGAGAACGGTGGACAAGGGCAATTTACACCATGAGGAATGAAGGACAGAGGTGGCAGAGAAGCAGAGAAGGTAAAGAGAGCACTGTAGTTTGAGTGTAGCTGTGAGGGAGCGGTTCACGGCTTATGCGCGATTACCCTGTTTCATTTGTTTTTCTGTTTTTCTTCTTTTCTATTGGCTGTGCAGCCTGGGCAGGTAAGAGCCTACAAAACCCACAGAGAGTCAAATGGGTGGCATGATATATCTATCACAGTAGTTATTAAAGCCACGTGACAGGATAAACTTAGACCTACAGTAACGCACGTGCACAAATACAGACAAAGGGAGTTAGGTACAGTGAACTGGCAGAACATGCTTGGGAATGGCTGCAGCAGAAAGCAGCAGAGAGGAGCGTAGGTTTGGTTCAGGTGTGGCTCTGAAGGGACTGGACCAGGGCTCAGATTACAGCCTCTCTTTAACGACTGATTCACAATCAGCTCTCTGCCTACCACAGAACGGACTGGAATCATTCCACGCAAAATAACGAAACTGCCCTTTGCAACACGTTTTTACACACAGTGAGAGCTGTGGTGAGAGACGACTGGAAGAAAAGCTGCCACGGTATTGTTTTTTGTGAGTGTACCTTTACCACCCAAAATCACTGAGAAGATCCACCACCTAGTGTTTACAGTCTGCATCTGAGTTAAGGCTAAATGTTCTCACCCAGGCAGTTTTCCAGCCTTATGGAAGAGCTAAAATACTTCAGTCGCATGAAGACAGCGCACAGGCGGTTTTTGTTTCATGAGTATCTATGGCCCATAATCTCATGATCATTCAATCAGGTTTTTGTCATAAAATATTCATGTGCACAGACACTTCTGTGGGGGCTGTTAAAAGCATCACCTCTGAGGCTGCCTGCTTAGACCCAGTCACAAAAGTATGAACTGGCAGCCAAGAATGATTGCATTGCATCGATTTCAAGGCTACAGTCGTAAGCATAAAACAAGAAAATACCTGCATGACCTGAGGTAATGGCTTCGCTTTGTGTAAACTCCACATTTAAGATCATGGTATCTCAGTTCTGCCCTGGTTTCCTTCATCATAATACTGTGGCCCGGGGCTGTGCAGCTGCCCAACCATACGTGTTGTCTCCGCTGCCGGAGACTCTTTAAGCACGTCGGTCGCACTGAAATCAAACCCAAAAATGACAACTAGCACAGTAAAAAGACCAGTGAGTCCAGCGCTGGTCGTGTGCTGAGTGGGAAATGGCTGTGTAATGAGAGGGAATTTTCGTTCAGAAGTTTCTGGATCAGAAACTTCTACTGGTTCAGAAGTTTCTGTTGATGGTACCGAGAACATGCACAGTGATTGTTTATATATAAGCTGATCTTATCCAGATACAATCACAAAACTAATGCACTGATACGAATGATAAACCAAAATATACGCATTCCACTGCTGAGCAACTATATCCAAACACTAAACCGTTTACGGATACCACACTAAACCACTCTATTGACATCTGTATTAAACCAATATATTCAAATCAATATAAAACCATCATACCCATGCAATGCTGAACTGACATATTGATTTCATGACTAAACCACTCAACCAATACCAACACACTGACAGAGGTCCAAAGGCAATACATCAATACTCATACAAAACCATTGTGATGCTGCATCTCTTGGTATGTTTATCAAGCTGATGTAATATGAGCCAAAAGAATGCTTAGATAGGAAATTTTCATTTTTCCTAAACGCATTTCTCTAAAATGTATCCCTGCAATATTTGAATTGTATTGTAGGCTACATGGCATGGTTGATGTAAAAGGCACTTGAATAGGTGTGGGTTGGGAGGTGGAGAAGCTGGTACTGAAGAGCATCTGCTGAATGAATGTGTTCTCTTCAGAGATAAATAAGTCAAGGTGTGCCAGAGCATCTCTTTGACCGCTTCACAGCTTGGGTCACCATCCAAACAACAATCCAAGCAGGAGGAAAATGCACTGCAAAGTGTTCTGTCCCATTCCGAGTCCAGTTCCTTATCACACTCCAGCCAACAGATTAAAAAAAAAAGCTTAAACTGAGAGAATCTGGCAGACAACAAAGGATTACGTTGAGTCTTACACAGACACTCGAGGTCTTACTCAAGCTAAACGTGTGGTAATCCCAGGCCTCATTAAAGCTGTAGTCACACAGCTTGCTTTCTCTGGCTCTTCCCCGATGGGCAGCTCTGATAAGTCAGAGTAAGGTATATGTAAGCTGTGCTGGCAACAGCTTCTATCAGCACCAAGCCTACATTCTCTGCCAAGGCAATCTGAGAAACACAGCAAAGCAGAGAAAAATAGGCCCATTCTCATCACTCCAACAAGCCCAGACAGTCCTGAGAAAAACCTGAAGGCTCTACTTTTTGAGTACTGCTTCCCAGCATGAAAGGAGGGTGCCCTCCCAACTCTGATGACTGTGACACTGTCTGGTTCAATGTTCTTACCATCTTTACCTGGGTGATATCCCTGCCAAAGGTTTGAAGCAAACTGGTATATCAAAATTTACACTAAGGACAAGGATTTTTTTTTTTTTTTTAATTTTACCATCTCAATATTTTGTGAGAAATAATCAATCGTGGAGTTGCTGTCCCTCTATCTGTCTCCATGTCCCCAGGTGAGGTCAGGAAGCGCAAACACACAAACACACACATATACACACATACACAGCACGGGAGCAGTGTGTGTTTCAGTGGGGCGGGCTCTGGGGACGGAAGCCCATGAGTGCAGACAGACTTGTCGGGGGGACGCTGTGACAAGTGTCTGGATTGTCTAATGAACACACAGCCTGCCACACTCTCAGGAGGAACAGAGACATGAGCCAGAGGGGTAAAATGTACTTACTTAATTGAATTTAAAAAAAAAAAAAAAAAAGTTCTGTAAAGACTGCGAAATGTAATTCGTGGCAGAGTCAAACTGTATCTACGTAACACACAGATAAGTGTGTGTGTGTGTGTGGGGGGGGGGGGGGGGGGGGGGGGGGCTATCAACAGATCTGGAGCCCTCTAAGGATTTATCAGACTGAAATGTGGGCTCTTACAGAGTCAGTGCCATTCGTGCCTTTTTGTTAGCTGTGATAATGTTTCCTGTTTTTCATGGTTGAACTCTGCAGTTCTTAGAAAGTCCTGGCAACGTTGTCATTTCCAAGCAGAGGGCTGTCTCCTTGGTTGCAGCAGGAACAAGGGAAGGGGCTCGGGCATTTAGAGTGTCAGTCCCACGTAATGTGCATAACTAGAAGGGGAATCCTTGGACAGAGCCCTGGGGATGTGGCTGCTAACGTCTGAGTGATATGGTCGAAAATAGCCCCTCCAGCATTACTTCACGCAAACACACCGCACGGTCTGACCTCAGAGTCATTCACACAACAGCTGTGTGATCACGGGGGACCGGGCATGCTGCGTGTGCGTGAGTGTGTGTGTGCGTGCGTGAGGTGGACATGTTAATTCTGGAGCCAGGATGCCTGGCAGTAAAGAGTGTAAAATGGCTGCAGACTCTCGGGGGTTTGAAGTCTCCTTCATCTGTAAAAGCGACGAGGTGAGATAGAGTTCTGGGTTATCTGACGCTGCAGAGAGAGAGAACTTCAATTAACGCCACTCTGGGCATCCACGCCAACGTGTCTGGATCTCAGGACCAGCTCCAGGTGTCATCGGGCTGATAAAGGGGGTCAGTCCTTATGACGTGAGCACCAATATACATGAAAAGGACTGTGCTGTCAAACACAGGTCAGCTGAACCTAACAACTGACTTGTCTGACCCAACCACAAAGACAAGGATGTTTAATGAGACCCACCCAGGGCATAAAAAACAAGTCTTTATAATCCACAGAGTGGTGAAAAAGATTGCGTGCATGCGTGTGTGTGTGTGTGTGGTGTGTATGAGTCAGGGAGAGAGAAAGAAAGAGAGAGAGAGAGAGAGAGAAGAAGGTCAATGAAAATTTCCAGGATGCTAACAGGAGAGAGATCCTAGTGAATGATCAACCAGACAGTCGGACACGCACTCAAACTGAGGTACAGACGAGGATATATTTGTCTCACACATACACACACACACACACACACACACACACACACACACACACACACACACACACACCACAGGACATTGTCTGAACAACACACAGGCCACACAGGAAAACCAATACATCAAAACATTGCCTGCTGGTCCACTGTTTTTCACCAAGTTACAGCCATACACAGACTCTTTTGATGTTGCAGACTTGCTGTTATCAGAAAGCTATTTGCCAAAGTCCCGGTCTGCAGATCAAGTGAGACTCTTTGTGGGCTCTGTGCAAAACCTCTGTGCCTTGCACTCTTTGACCTGCGGATGTGTCCTCAGCAATAAGACCAAAGATATCAGAGGAGCCATGGGAATGCATTCCTTGGCATCATATGTGTCTTTAAAGAAGTGCGCAGGAATGTGGAAATGAAAACACAGCAGCTTTCCTCTACATAATCAGAATGTTCTAGATTCTGAGGGATTGCAACGATATCATGATACACTACATTGTCCAAATTTCCCACACAGTCAAATTCTACGTCTAGCATTATTTGTCAGAGTTGAGAATTCAATCCATTTAATCTGTTTGCCTGTTTAAGAGGGAGTTCATTTCACCCCACTTTGAAGGTGGAGTTTACAACAACTGGCCTAGCCTCCCTTACTTGCACTATGAAAGAAAGAAATTCAGATATCTACAACATGTCCTTGAGGGATTCTTCAAAACACCTTTTAACAACATAAAATTATAGCCTATGGGTTTTTGTCATTTCCATTAAGCTATGACTAAAAGACATGCGGAGGAAAGTGGTACAAATTAGCCCATTTCCTTATGCAAATTGGCACATGCCGCTCAATAGCAACGTACCTCTGGGTTAGCATGAATAATTATTCCGTGAGATGTAGATATGCAACACTTTGAAAATTTACATGCGAAATACCTTAATGTCCCAACAACCGCTGATGACACATTGGTCAGAACACAAAAGAGGGGGAAAAAATGTGCGGCAAGCTATAAAAAAAGCCACACTCTGAGGAGACAACAACTGTATGAAGTGGAATTTCACTGAAGTGAATTCCACTTCCACTTCCTGTAATTCAAATTCCAAATCTATGTCCGGAGAACTGTTGTCAAGGCTAACTCCAGTTTCAATTCCAAGAACAAACTCCAAATTAACCATTAATTCTCAATTCAACTCAAGTCTGACAAAAACCCTAGGGAGCAGATTCTTAAATACTGCTCTTCTCTAAACCTACAAAAAAAAAGAGAAAGAAAAAAACCTACAAATGGCTGAGGCTTTAAATGCTTGCACGTTTCCCCTGCTCTGGGTTGAAGTGCTATTCCATGTGTTCTGAGTGACGGTGCTGGTGCAGAGTGAGTCCAGACTGGTATGGATCTTGCCTCGCCTCGCCTCGCCTCAGGCTCCGACACTGACGGATGTGAGGACTTTCTGAGGATCTGTCACGTTCATCAACTCACACAAGTCAGACATGAGTGAACAAAACCATGAGGACACTCAAGGAAAGAAAAATAAAAAGAGCGAATGAGGAAGGAAAAGAGATACAGAGAAAAAGAGCTTCAGGGTAATGTGCGGTTCACACCACTAGTTAAAGGAAGGATTTCAAATTGTTGAGGTGGTGCCTGTTACAGGGTGAGATGCCGCCTACAGTTGTCCCACAATCCAACATTCACGAAGCAACTTTACTCTGAAAGTCTTAACAAAGGAAACTGATTAATGTCAATTATTTGTTAATGAGCTGAAAAGGCTGGAGGTCCAAGGAGTGCACTAAAAAACTCTGACCTGGTTGAAGCTGACAACAAAGTCTAAACTACTCTTAAATCCCATGAGATGGGGGGTGAAGTGCACCCTGAGATTTTGGGTATTTCTTTTTCTTGATGAGGCACATACAATGAAGAACTTAATAACTGCAACACCCACCATGGCAAACTTACCACTGTACTGAGATCAGTGAACATTCCTGAGGTCTAAAGGTTAGAGAACCGGGCTGGTGACCGGAGGGTTGCCGGTTCGATTCCCAGGACCAACATCCATGGCTGTGTGCCCTTGAGCAAGGCACTTAACCCCAATGCGCCTCGGACGCAAGGAATGCTGCCCACTGCTCCTGCGTCTGGGGTGTGTGTTCACTACTGATGTGTTGGATGAGTTAAATGCAGAGGACAAATTCACTACTCACTGTTCAGTGTGTGTGTGCAATCACAGACATTTACATTAAAAGAAACTGTGTGACCATGATCTTGGTCTGTCTGGGTTGAGTGAATCAGTGTGCTGATGTGATGGCAGTTTTGATAACTAGGCTATTAGACCAGGTTCTGCACACACAGTGAGTCATGTGACTGATGAGATAGCCTCTGATTACATTCTAAGTAGTCCTTTCCAAACTTACGTTAACTACTAAATCTATTTTCAGACGGGTTTCCCTTGAATCAGCTGATGCCCACTTGATACTGTTATCAAAACAATCATCTACCAACTCAAACTGCAGCAAAGTCAGTCTTAACAACAACACCATGACCCACGTACGGAGATGCGTCGCATACCTAAGTATGGAAGCCCAAAATAAGAAGGAAAGCAGGATACAATGGAATGTGATGGAAGGAATGCCTCCTTTCTTTGTCTACTGGTGTTGACTGATGAATGTTCTTGTGGAAAACAAGATGAACCAGACACACCTTGAACGCAAAAGAAATGAGGCAGCAATTCCATTTCTATGGGATGCCACAGCTAATAGTCTCTCATGAGGAAATTTTGGAAGGCCCAACATAATCATTGGGGGTGTGTGAAGGAAAAACAAAAGAAAGAAGAGGAAGGAGAATGGAAAAGAACAGAGCTATATGCATTTAAATGTGCAACTGCCTACTACTTTGCAAGATTATGACACCTTCTATATTGTATTGTAGGATAAAGTTTGATGAATTCTATGCCAAGGGGAAGAAATTAATAGCATACTGGCCTCCAAACGTGGTAGAGTTGTTATGGAAGCACTGAATAACCCTGACTGGATTTGTGAGAACAAATAGTATTATGATCACAGGGGACCTGGGGGGGGGGGGGGGGGGGGGTTTAGTTAGTCTCCCTCTCTCTCGACAGAGTAGGTAACAGTAGCCCTTTACAAAGTCTTGGATGGTATTCAATGGGGAATGGATATTTTGACCACAGGGAAAAATGGCACAGAAACTAAAACGTGAAACCTGTGATCCAGGCTACTGCATGTTAGCTACACCACATTCATTACATCATCACCTGACGTTCCTTTTGAAATCACACAAACAATTCAGATAAACTCACACACACATATAACATATAATACAAGCAACATATAATAAAAGCAATTACACAGACTTACCATGTCTCCAGGGGTCCTTTGGCTCAACAGCACCAGAGACAATATCCTCATCTGAGGGAAAAGTCACCCTCTTGGCCCCATGTTTTACCTTATCTCCCTCCTCTTGGACAGGAGCAGGGGTCGCAGCACCAGTGCTAGAAGAACTTGACGGCAAGCCATCTTGCCCCTCTCCTAAAGGTTTCGGTGAGTCCTTGTCAGTAACAGTGTCTAAGGATAACGAGTTTGCACTGGTGCAACTAGAGGCACTTTCCTCAATAAAAGTTGATTCCTCGGCTGGCGGCTTTAATTCCAAAACACCGCTTTCGTCCAGACTTAAATCCACACCGATATCCATGTCACCGTCATCATCCGCTTTCCCACTGGAAAGTACGGATACCGACGGTTCTGACTCCGCGCTGTTTTTAGTGTGGTGGTGTTCATCATTATTAGAACCATTATCACGGTCAGGGATGGCTGTTGCGGAGGCAAATGTTATTCCATTGTTCTTTAAGTTATTCGGGTCCTTGCTGTCTTTTGTATGTTTGTTATCTCCACTTTGACAGTCTGTTGATCGGGCAAATACAGACGCGTCCGCTGCATCTATGTTAACGTCTTGTTTACCATCGTCTCCATCCATCAGTTGAAGGCTGTTACGTGGAATGATTCCTTCTAAGATGTTGGTAATATTGTCGTCGACGTTGGTTTTGTCATTGCACGAATCTGGAGCTTGCTCCTGGCTACTCATCTTCTCGTGTCCAGAAAGTGGGAACACACCACGAACGAGTTGATCACCAGCACCCAATTTGAGCTAATCTGAAGTAAAATTCTCTCTCAAAATATGCTGGAATAAACAGTTCAATGACTTCCTGACAATTGTATATCTCATTGAAATACTTTCTATCACGATAATAACGCTTAAAATGCAAAGTTCAAAGAACGTATGATCTCCAAATGCTGCTGTTACGCAAATTCATTAACAAGACTAAATCAAATTATTACTAGAAACTAGCCCATGGAATCCAAAATGCAACAATCCAGAGTTTTGTCAATGTTCTAAACAGCGAGTAAAAGTGATGAATTGTCTATTCATTGCTTAATCACCACTAAATTGTGTCGAATAATGTCATCTGAGCTTGCTAGCTAGTGACTAATGTTAAATGTAATTCACAAGAATTGTGTGAACAGCGAGTCAACTACAATAATTGACAGTTCTCGATAAACATTGAATTAATGACTGCCAATGGTACAGCAACTTGTCCTACAGATGAAAATAACTTTGTCTCTGCTAAGGCAACTAACGCTGGTTAACGTTATTACAAGACGAACTTGTTCAACAGACTAGAACACAAAGTGTACGAAGCACTTTCTATTGAAAACAAATCCGGTATCAATTGATTATAATTGCGTTATTTTCCGCAGCCTAATGAATCTCTACGTTGGCTGCAAAATGTTTTGACCAACCAAACTTCTCACACCATGCCAACTACATATTAGACATTGTCGAGGTGACGACCGAGCTAACGTTAGCTAGTGCAGACAGGTAGCTAGTCGCTCACGGTGCTTCCATTACATTATCAGGTGTTAGCATTAGCTTGCGCCAAGACCGCTTCATTTGTATGTAAGTGTTCAATTAACACCTCAAGGCCGGAATACTAACTCGGAAGTCCAGTTTAACCAAGACAATTTATCGCGATTCCGTCATAACATGCCGAGCGAAAATGTTCTTAAAATTAAACTTTCCGTCTCACCAAAGAGCATCTGATCACAGCGCTTGGTCAGGCTAATAAAAAAACAGCCGTCATAGTCCAGCGCATGTTTCCATAGCGCTTCCTAGCTACTAGTGACCATAAAAATCTCCATAAACCCTCCAAACTTTGCTATGCCGTTACCGTCTTTTCATTATAATACATGAAAAACGTGGGTTTGTGTTAACGATAGCTCTCGCATGCATCCAACGACACGAATGCACACACTGAAAATTTCCTCGTTTTGCTGCTTACTCCAAGTCCAACAACTGTTTGTTGTCCATACGTCGATACGTCATCACATTCGTTGAAATTGCCTTACGATTGAGAAATGCACTTTCCTTGCCCAGATTGCTAACGCTATTAACAAAACAAATTTAGTTCGGCGAAATTCAGTGTCAGAAGTTAAATATGCGCATTATTTTTTGTGTTTAGTATTAAATAGGTTTTATAAGGCAATCTTTCCTTCATAATATTGAGGACCTTATTTTGTCGAAACACAGTTTCACTTGCTCTCCATATTTCAATGGGATCTTTGTAGGAAGCATTTGTGATACATGTCTGTCATCTCCAGAAAATATTAAAAACTGTTCGTAGTGAAGTTCGAAAAATTGGGGCACTGCGAATGTTTTAGCAAACTCTGTATTTACTATTAAAATTATGTCTTCCTCCAGCGTTGTCAAGTAGTGTAACTGGAATGAAACTGAGGCAACCTATTGTTTAATGTGGGGTGACATTGGCCATAGCGATGAATGGAAAATGCTTGGCAAAGTTTTGCTTTAGGATGTGGATTTGCCTTTCGACAGTGCTGACAGCTGCTCTTTGCTTCGAGTGTACTGATATGTACAATGTGATAGCTATGGTACGAATCAATTACAAGGAGAGGCTTAAGAGAAATGATAAAGTCAGGTGAGCAGACTGCTTTCCAGCGTTGATTGTTTTTAAAATCACACATCAGATTCGAAAGACGGGATTCTGATGGGCTCAAATCCCATCTTTGTGTCCACGCCACAGCAGCATTCATGCTCTCCCGGGGCGTATCTGTAAATGGCTCCTCAAACATTCTAAACAAACAAGTCAACTGATATGACGTGACTGCTTTAGTGCAAGGACAATCAGAGTCAGCTTATAGTTCGTTTTCCTGTCTATATCACATCAGATAATGAATTACCTCAACTTCCAGAATGCAATCTAATATGAATTCAGATTGAGTGTTGATGTTTTTAAGAGTACATTTGACAAAATTGTTGGGCAACAGGGCAGGACAAGGTCATGTGGCAGTTAACACTCTGGTGTTAAGTGGGTTTGGTTTTGCTGCATGGCAATGGATGGATATTAAATGTGAAAAGAGAGAAAGTTTTAAATATCACAGGTAATTTCATATGTTTCCACACTACAATGGACAATGGTCAAGACAACTGTAGCATTAAATAAACTAAGTACAATCAGGTGAATTTAGTGTAATCTTATTTAAATGTGATAAGCGATACACAGTAGATCCACATGGGTCTCAGGGTAAGATCAGGACTTTGTTGTTCAAGCAAATAAGGTGACAAAGACAAAGGTATCTTTTTAGAGGTATCTTTAGCATGTTTTTGGAGTCCTGTGATACAAGTGAAGTGCATGTACACCCTGAGCTTATTAGCCTACATAGAGTGGTTTTTGACACAGTGATTATGATTGCAGAGGTATTACCAGTGAACCATAAAACTACAAACAGTACAGTGCCAGGTTCTAATGAGTGCACCTCTTGGCCAGTAGAGGGAAGTAGTTTACTATATTCTCAGCTTGCTCTGATGGACATGGTGCACAGCTCTTGATGTTTTGTGTCTTTCAAGAATTAAATGTCAGGTTGAGGCTATGACTAGAATGTTCTCATAATAAAGACATGATTTCTCCAGTTGCTCTGGAAACAGCATCAGTGTGTGTGTGTGTGTTTTTTTACTGGCTAAGATAAGGAAGAGAACGGGAAAAAATTACATAAGATCTGCATTTAGATTCAGGATGTAGCCAAGGATACATTTTCCTCCACTGAACTGAACAAGATTACACTGTCTTTATTATTATGTTGCTCAAACAGTTGTCTGTTAAACTCGATTAGTTTCGTGCAGTTATTCCAGTAATTTATCTGTCCACTGATTCCAATCATTTATTAACTTGTTTTCATTTCCAGTTTTGAAACAGCATACTTCCATTTCTCTGTGATATTTCATGGCTTTTCTTCTCAGTGAATTCATCAACACCATCATTTCCCAACTGAACCCTTCCGCTTTTCCTACACTTTGTTCTGGCTAGTCCTTTTGAGACTGTTAAATCAATTTGTTTGAGAATCACAAACATGTCCAGACTTATTTGGCATGACCCTCTGTGTTTACAGCATACAGAAACAATTACCAGACCTCACTAATGTTTCAGGGTTTCCAGATTAATGCAGTGAACAAGGATTTAATTTACCACTGTCATTCAGAGAGTGAGCAGAGACGGGAAACGGAGACCTCCCACGGGTGGACAAAAGTAAATATTTTAACATGGAATTGGAAGCACTTGCGCAGCTTGTTTTTTGAAGTCCTTTCTGGGCTTTCTCTATTTCCTCTGCAATTATTAATGGCTTGCTTTGTCACTGCCAATCTCCTGAGTGCCCTGTTTGAGGAAAACCAACTGTATCCTTTGTATGTTTCCCCTTCCCCCCATATGTAAAAATGAGAGAGAGAGAGAGAGAGAGAGAATGTTTGAGTTGAAGTTCAGGTGCTTGATAAAAGTCTGGCTGATGGCTGTTCCACAGGAAGACAGATTATTCAGAGCTCTTCACAGTGGTCAATGTCGGACAGGTCTGCTCTAGTTTCCAGTTGGCAGCTCATCCTCTGGCAGGTGTGGACATGCGATATTTGGCGCCACAGGAAGCAGCAGATATGTTTGAACTTCCTGTCAGGTGGCAATGGTTAAGCGCTGTAAAGCCTGCACCCTGTTTCAGTCTGGGCTTGATTTATTTTACACACTGCAAGAATCGCAAAAGGATCCAACAATGATCTTTGTCATGTGGGAGGCTGTTTTTGACTCAAGCCATTTCTTCTGTACGCTCCTCCTGAGATCCATTCAACTGACAAAGAGCTGAGAAGTTCTGGGATTTATTCAGTGCAGAGTGAAAAAAAGAGAGCAATTGATCTTGTGAAGGTTGGCAAGGCTAAAAAAAGTGCCATAAAGTAAAATCAACTTGAATATCAAAGGAAATATGATGAGAATATGGGGGGGGGGGTTGTACATGACTATAAAACTGGCACATGTAAAAAAAAAAAAAAGTATCAAAGAATACATGAATGCATTGGAGGATTTCATCATAAAGAGGACATCTGGATGGATTTTCTGGAATGATGGATGAGGTAAAGACCTCCTTTGCCGCATTAATTTGGGGCCTCCATTAATTAAGGACAGGGAGAGGGGCAGTCTTGCAATGTAAGATAATATCTTGGCCCATTGGTTCAGCCTTTCAGCTGAGAATTCAGTGTCTGGCTGTGAGACTAACTTAGGACGAACTATTTTTATCCCTTTGGCCATTTTTCAGGGTATGTCGATTCTCTTTGAAAAGCCATTTGGTGCATCATCTATAGTGATTTGAGATGTACTTACCACCTGACACCATCTGCATCTCAGAGGTGCATGTGTCAGAGAGAGAAAGAGAGAGAAAGAGAGAGAAAGCCCCAGGCAGGTGCAGAGTATGAGGAGCTGCTGGAGAGTTAGAGCTGTGTTCCTTACTGTGCTGTCACAGAGGCTCTCAGATTCCCCTCAGTGATCGTAAATCCACAAACGTGGTGGCTTGGAGGGTTTTGCTGTTACTCCAGCTTCAGTTCTTTTCTTCCTGGTCCTGCTTTATGGAGATGTCAGGCCAAGGATGGGGGTGAACGCAGCAGGTCCCCAGGAAGGAATGAATCTTCTAAATAAAGAGGATCCAAGAGTCAATCACTGATGCTTTTCACACACAAGGGGAAATGCTACTGCCGTTGGAATGAATAATGCATTGCATGACAGCTTATTTCCCCGATGAAGTATCTCTCAGATATCTCTCAAAACTGACCCTGGACCGGCTCAACCTCCCCACACAGCACCCTAACTGTAGCCCTTGATTTAAAGAGTGTTAAGTGCCTGGCAGCTGGTGCTCGAGTGGTCTTGGCACTGCACCACCTGGTATGGGGGGAAATGCAGTCTCATGAAAACAAACAGATAATCACTCAGTCTTTGAGAATGTATTTTTAAAAATATACATGACAGTTTATTGAAATGGAATCACCAAAAGCTGCATATTCTACAGTTTATAAAGAGTCCAATTTTTTTTGTTTGTTTCTTTTTTTTTTATCACAGATTTAATCTCTACATGTTGATCATGCCAGAAAATTTTGGATGCACGCAGTTCTAAAGCAACAATACACTGAATGTCCAGATTTTTTTTTAAGATGTTGGATACCTGTTTGTCAGACTGCCGATAATAACTACCTACTCTGTTGTTGTCAGCTTGAACGTCTCACTCAGAGATGTTGATATTTGCTTTCCCCACTTGTGACCACCATTGTTAACATACTAGAGTTATGTCACAGACAGAAATGTCTACACCAAGACTGCTAGATATGCACTTGACTTTAGATGACATTAGATGGCATTGTGTTTACTGAGAGGGAAAGGGAGAGACAACAAGAGTCAGAGAAAGGAAGACCTGGGGATAGAGTGAGAGAAAGGGAGAAAGAGAGAGATACCCTGGGCCTCGTGACCAAAAGATCTAAAGTGCATAAAAACTGAACATGTCCTTCACTGACAGGGACTAGTGCTTATTATACATAATGATGGACATCAACGAAATTCAACCGGTCAGTTCAACCAGATATGTTTGTAAACATCCACTGTAACAGAAAGGCACCAACGTAAGAATAAAAGTATCCAGACAGGAAAATATGTATGGCTGGTTGTACCTTCATCCTCATCCAGACACGTTACATATTTATATAGTAAGTCATCATTTTTCATTGATATCCAAGTATTATAACTAAATATCGATAACCCTAACCCTAACCACAGACACAAAGAAAGATATATTTTCATTCTTCGTTTTAAAAATATGAGGTGTTCTGAAAAGATTGGTGTAATTTGATGGGGGCCAGTAAAATATCCTCACATTTTCAAACATTGCAATACTTGTGTGTATAGCTTGATGCCAGTGTGTTAAACGTGGGAATGTGAGGTTGGAGATGGGCATTAAAAATGGCCAGACTTCAAGTGGTGGTTATGCTGGCTCCTGAGACATGGGGTGTACTGTCTCTATGTTTCTGGGGACACTATCAGCAGGAAGGAGACAGGAGGTGGTAGGCTGAGCTTTTGGGGGGAAGGGGGAGTTGAGAATACAGAGCAAGAAAGCAGGCCCTGATAGTTTCCATATGTCTTCACGGTTTTCAAATCAAGTGCTTCACCTCCTCAAACATTATGAAAAGCCAGCGCGGGCCCGGGGAGATATAAAAACCCTGTACACGGATTTGATCTGTCACTGAGCACCTGTGTGTGGGGATAGATGAGGAACAGCCAGTGCACTTTCTGTTCCTCCGCCACGTCATTAGGACAAGAGATGGCTCGTTTTTTTTTCCCTCTATCTCTATCTCTTCATTCCACCTGTGTTCGAACCCCCTTTCCTCCCTTTCGCCATCTGTTTTATCTCTCTCCCTCTTTTTCTCTGTCTGTCTCTAAAGTTAACTGTCTCCTCATGACACCACAGCGGTTTTGCCCTTGACTTCCATATCACTCACGCCTGCTCCCCCTCACCCGCCCCTTCCCAGTTCCCCTACACTCCGTCCCTCTCTCTCTCTCTCCCTCTGTCGTTCTCTCTCTACGTCCATTTCTTTAAATATTCATTTCCGTCAGGGATGTTTGGCAGCTCTTCCTGCTCCTGTCTGACTCCCCTCCCTGGGAAAGGTTTGTGGGAAGTTTTGTGAGACGCACAGTGGCCATGTATTCTGGCGCCTGGCTTCGCCCATAGAGCTGTTTAAGGGGTGTGTGGGTGACGCCACAACAGGGTGCTTCCCTGGCCCACCCAGACCCTCACCATACCAAAACTCTCATTGTTACCAATATTAATCTCCTGACTGGAACAAACATGCTTTTTCAGGATCTGCTCCATGAGATCTGTTTGTCTGTATTGGCTGTTAATACCATTAAAGTAGAGCAGAGTTTGAATATGCAAGCCAGGAAAGAGGTAGAGAAGAAGGTGTTTAACATCCTCAGATGTGTAATACGCGTATTAGATGATGAGAGTGGTTCAGTGATGACAGGTGAGCATCCGGTAAACAGCGTCTTCACAAGTGTAGCACATTTATCACCACTCGAGGTGTGTAGAGGAGAGCAAAGCACATGTTGGGTTTTTGAGCCTATATCCATGGTAACAGTATAACAACTATTGTAATGACTATAACAGCTAACTCGGCTATTTGAAAGTTACACCAGATGCAGATTTTTTGTCATTTGTTCCGAGCTGTAGGGTTATACCCCGAACAGCTTTGCTCCATGGTATACAGATCTATCTATGTGCTGTTTAACAAACTCATGACCTTCAGACTCAAGACGCTGTGCAGTTGTAACTGTATGGTTTGGAGGTAAGGGACATCCCAGTCCAGTTCTAGCCATAAACTGTGGGCTAGCGTATTTGAGCCAGTGCACAACAGACCATGTAACTGTCCAAGAGGAGCACAAGTTATTGTTGTTACCACACTAAACAATACAGTGCATTGTTGCTAGGCATGCCAGAACCTATGGGTATCTGTAGAGACTCGTTTTGCAGTTTCTCACAGGTGGTCTGGAGAATGGGAGAGAAAGAGAATGGGGGAAAAAAAAAGAATGGGGAAGGAAAGACTGTGCATCTGATTTGAATTCTTTGGTGGTTTCCACCAAACCTCCAAGTCTGCTCTAGTAACAGGGAACCTCATCTCCATATGCTGGACCTCACAGCATTGCCTTCATGTATCTGCCTGTCACAGGTACAAAAATAACCTGCTGCAGGTCCCGAGCTTCTCTGCTGACAGTCCAAGGCCCTCACATACATTTCAGTGTGTGTGTGTGTGTGTGTGTGTGTGTGTGTGTGTGTTTGTGTGTCTGGTCTAAGACTGCAGAGGTAGTATAACATCTTTGTAGATTTGTTTTTCTCATCTTGGCAATGGACTAAATGTAATTTATCTTAATGTGCTGTTGCTCTGGCCAGAAGCAAGGGGTGGGGAGCATCTATGGCTCAGTCATTGCACTGTGAGACTCCAGAAATCCCTGGTAAACCTGGACTCATCGTTGGATCTGTGCTTCACTTCAGGCCAAGGGTATAGTTGTGGTTCCACTGGCAAATCATCTACAGTCATTGCCTTTCAGTGTCGCCTCCTGTCTGATTCAGCAAAAGAGATGTGTGGGGTTTTTTTTCTTTTCAAGTGTTTTTTTGTCAGTTTTCCAGCAGTTTATCTTCACCTGCTGGTGTTGTATTGCTCTCCTGTGAAACACGGTCCTGTAACCCAATAAAAAGCAAAAAGTTGTTTTATGATGATGAACACTGACCAGGTCCAGTGTCAGCACTGCCAGGTCATACTTGCTTTATTTTCATTTGTTTTGAATAGGTGCCATCAAGAGAAGCTTTCTAGGACACAACACAAACAAATAACCCGGTCCAGTCACAGAAACCCAACCCAGCTCCTTATCAGCTCAGACAGTTTTATTTTTAATTTCTCAATAAACAAAGAATTCCAAAGAAAGATGAAGCAGTTAAACACAATACTTATTTAGCCTATTTGCTAGTTAGCTAGAAGTAAGTCAAAACCTGAGTGGATGAATGGATGAGAAATGGGTGGATGCGGAGCCTCCTAAAAATCAAGTTCTCTGCCCTTTCTGTTCTCCTCACACATGATCTGTGTCATGCAGATGTGAATTCCGTACCTGAACGTGACTCTGGCCATGTTTTGTGGTTGCTGACGTTGCACAAGTTAACAAAAGATGTATCCTACATGTGTTTTCTAGTGATGACATGTTTTTGCTTTGGGAAAAAAGGCAAAGATTACAGATACACACTACATCCTCCCTGTGTATCTAAGAATTTCTTATTGACTCGAATAGATAACATATCATAGCGCTAACATGTGTGGTATGTTTAGAAAAGTCAAGATATGTGAGTAAAGAGGTGTTGCAGTTTAGGTTACATGTTTTCTAAGCCTACAGAAATAATGATTTTCCTATATAAAACAGTAACCAAGCCATTTCAAAATATTAGACCCTATGCTTCTAACAGGAGGCAGTGATTCACTACGATGTCAAGTCAGATACAGTTACGTGACCAGTTGTTCACTCATAGTGCTGGTTACCACTTTGACTCACAAGATTTGTCAGCCTTGGAGTAACTCTTCTCTGCTTTGTCACAAAAGTGTTTTATTATTATTATTATTATTATTATTATTATTATAAAACTGTGCACCTTTTTTAAACAATGAACAGTGAAAGTAAGGAGAGAGTAATTCTGTTCTTAGGCATAATTCTTCCCTGTATTCTCAGTTGACAGTAACGCTGTTCAATTCAATTTAACAGCTTGAACAGCTTCTTTTTAACTGCTGTCTTTTCCTCGAAGTGCCTAATACAATTCTCAGGCCTGAGCATTTTGCAGTGAGTCAAAACTGAGGACAGAGGAGGCAGAACTGAAGAGTCCCCAGATAAAACAGACTGACAGAGGCTATAACTGTGAGCTGTGCTACAATGCTATGAGCTAACCTGAGTTCGCCCCAACCTCCATAAACACATAGGAGAGCCTTGTTGTTCAAGGAGGCTCCCTGCTCAACACAACCATTTGGGCAAGAGTAATTAAACCTAGAGGGCTCAGCCTTGGAGCCGTGAAGGTGTTTATCAGACTCTATATTATCATGTCCACACACTTTGGTTCCCAACCTCCAATGCTTCCTCTTGCAGTCGTGTGGATATAAGGGGGCACATTTACATCCTCTCACCTCTTTAATTTGGTTTTCAAAGTCTTAAACTTTTTATGATAAATATGGGAATATTTTCAAAGAGCCCCACTAGACTGTAATCCTTCAGGTGGCAATTATTTGACCAGACTTCAGAGAATCATATATGCTAGCAAATACTTAACACGGGCTCACATAGGTGAAAGGTTTTGTCAGTTGAAGGAACAGATATTGCTTTATTAACCTTTTGGTTTTACACATTTTCAATTTGTGAATCAGTTTCACTGAAAGCGAATCAAAAACTATCAGAATATTTCTGACTTAAAATGAACGCTAAAGTCAACCTTTTTTTGTCAAATGTCTAATATTAATTTTAGCCTAATTTTACTCTAGTATGAAACTACAGGCAAATATGGAAGACTGTTTATTTTTAAAATTGAAAACTGAATACAGGAAATGCAGGCAAAGAATGAAACAACAACAATGAGAGATAAACAGGTTAGAATATGACAAAAAATGAGGGGATGAAGAGGAGGAGATGGCATTTTGGAGCTAAAGGGAGGAATTTAGGAATTGTGAGATTTGGGAGCAGTTTGTCGGGAAACGGTAGCCGGAGACAGACGAATTCACAGATGTTTTAAAGTGCTAATCTAATCTCAAGGCCAGACCTTTCCCCCCCTCTTCCTCTTCACTTCTTTCTTCCTCCTCCACTTCTTCCCCGTCTTCTCTTTCTCCTGGTTTTGTTGGAAGGGATAAAATGCTCTTTAATCCTTCTCAGGAGCATCATGTGCTGCTCAGATGTAATCGCTCCACTTATTCATCTGCCTGTTAGCGCGCTTGTTTTTGGAAGTCAAAGCCATGTGCAAATGCAATGAGTACCTTTACTCATACTCACTGGGAATAAAAACTCAAGTGCAGAGAAAGCTAAAAAAAAAAAAAGAGGGGGGGTATCTGAGTGAGGAGGGCAGGAATGGTGGTTACTTTTTTTTCTTTTCTTTTCTTTTTTTTATAATGTCACCCCTGGTGACCATCTATCATGTTCAATGAACTCTCATTTTTTTTCTCAAGCAGTTATTTTATTCATGGCATAGCAGTCATTCTCTTCTCATCCACCAAATCTCCCCAATAATTATTTCCTTACAGTTATGGTTACAATAATAATAATAATAATAATAATAATAATAATAATAATAATTAAAAAACAGAAGTAATCATGCTGCCCATATGAAGTTAAAAAAAAGTGAGTCTATTTAAGCTCACATTCTGAATCAAGACTTCATTGGAAAGTTCTATCACCCCTCCCCACCCCACCCAACACACAAACTTTTTTTCTTCACTGAATTGCTTCTTGCTTTTCCTCCTCTGCTTACTCCTTTGCTTTCACTGGAGAGAAATAGGAAGTCTGTGTTATACAGTAGCCACATTGAAATATGGTAACAACTCCCTCAGATACATAGGAAGTCCATGTTCAGGGTACAATTCTTACTGTGCTGAATGTTACAGAAAAATCAGTTTAACCCTCATCCTGTTCGAGGCCACCCACAGTGAGGGGCACACAGAGTCTTGGTTCCAGGCCAAAAACATTGGGTTAGAAATGACAAAATATTCACTGAAAAAGTAACAGTGTGTCTTGAAGCCTAAGAAAGATTTCGACATATGTGAATGAGACAGAAGTCATAGGAAGGTAAAAATGCAAAGAGCCAGAATGGTTCTGCTCTGTTTACTGCAGTTCTGCTTTTGTTTACATGGATATTGCTAGTTGCTACTGACCCCCAGTCCCTGTTTGTGAAGCACATCAAATGAGAAAGCCATAAAATACGTTCTATGATGATTCTGTCTTGGCAATGACGCCCCCCCCATCCCCCCTTCACTACTCCTCTATGAGCTTCATAACATCTGGAGAAGGAGTGACATCTATGAAGTAAACAAGTGAACAGTTATGCACATGGTCTCTCTCTCTCTCTCTCTCTCTCTCTCTCTCTCTCTCCTCTCTTTTTCTGTATAGCTGGCTGACCGACTCACAATCAGACAGTGTGCTCGGTTGCTGTATTCATTGAACTGAGGTTTACCTAATTACTAAAGCACATGTAAAATGTAAGACCGTGTTTTCCCACAGTCAGTGCTACGAGCGAGTCTCTGTGGTTTTTTTTTTTTATGCTGGCTGTTTCTTGAGAGATAAACTAATCAGAGGGAGCACCAAAGGCCTGCCGTAACACAGGATACAGACAACAGCCGAGTCAACACAGCCTGCAGCCCAGTCTGCCCATTAAAACCTACACTCGTGGTACTAAATTGATATATCTCTACATCACAGCCACCTCACTGGACACACAGCGAAAGAAGGAGAGAGAATGAGGGAGACAGAGGAGTAATGGAGGGATGGGGCGGGTGGGGGAGGGACGAATGTGATTTCCAGCCGAGCAGGGACAGCATCCGCATCGAGAGACACCTGTAAAAACATCATTTTTCATTCCGGGCATCTGGGGAAGGAGCAGGCGGCAGCACCGGGAGGAGGGCTGGGGGGGTGATGGTGGTGGGGGGGCTCGGTGTTTGTCGCCCATAAGTCTTTATCCAGCTTTGGATTTCCACAGCACCGGCTCACACCGAGAGGGAAAGCAGACGGGGTTTCCAGGAAGCGACGGGATACGGGCTGAAGACTGCTCGCTGGCCGTTAGCCATCCTGACTGCTACTCCACCCACTTTGCCGCGCTGCCCCCACCTCTGCAAGCTCCACCCACCTCTCACACAAGCAGGGCCAGCTTCCGTCTGCCCAAGGCTTCACACTTACACACGAACCAAAGGAACTAACCTTCTCTTCAAGGTGGATCTACCTCTGTACCTTTGAACACTAAAATAAAAACTCTCCCTTTGCCTTAGGACTGTGTTCTGTAACTACAATATTTATAAGAGGATATAATTAGATTAAAATTTTGAATGTGTGGTGGTGAGTCTTCACATCTGTGATCCGTTCGTAACTCTTACCACACACGATAATGTACAAACCTGGTTCAGTAGAGAATCTTCCCAAGCTCAATAAGAACTGCATGACCTGTCCAAAATGTGTTTGTAAGCATGCGAGTTCAAGCCAAAGAAACAAACTTGATTGTGTTACATAAGCAGTTTTGTTACATATATGATCATAACTAAAAGGCCAGCGAAAGAGCCCTCGCACATAATACAATAAACAGAGACAAGCTTCGTTATTTCAGCTTCAGCCAGTGTAGGAGGGGAAAAAACAGCCTTTTCTATTAAATGTGAATGTCATTGCTTTTATACTTGTGTGAAAATTTAAGAAGGTCAAGTGAGAGGAGGTGGTCACCTTTTTAATACTGTTTATGCCTGTTAAACCTTTGTCACAGTGCGTTACTGTCTGATTACGTTTGATATGAACAGGGTTTTTTTGGAATTAAGCTTTTGGATGAGCAGCAACCCTCAGGAAGATTATTCAGCCAATAAAGAAGCATGACATAACATGGGGTGGGACTAAGCAGAGGAAACTGACACTGTCTTTAAAACCCATCAGTTATTCAGAGGCCCAATCTAGCTTTCCAACATAGACTCTTCCGGCCATGTGTGTGGTTAGGGAGGCAGGTCCAGAGAAAGAGTTGCTTTAATTACATTTCAATTACACTTCTAAAGAATAGTCCAGAATTCCAGTTTTCTGTTGCTTATTTGCATTTTTAATTCATTTTTAACTGAACACATTAAATATGTCAGAGTCAGAGAGGCACCTGAGCATGCTCGGAAGCCAGCGTTACAGTAAGTGAGTGATAGCACAGTCCTGAGCCGTCGACTAACATACCGAATGCACTAATCTGCACGGAGGTTCCAGTGAGAAGGGAGAAGCTGCATTCATGGTTGATTTTTTGCAGAAACAACCGATTTTGTATGTTTGACTGGATCAGGGCCACTTGTCTGCAGCATATAGCTCAGCTTAGCTCCCATCAAGTGCACAGACTAGCTTGCTTGACAAAAAAAGCCATATCTCCTGTGTTGAGGATCCACCCAAATAACACCACAACTTAGCATACCACTACGCTTGCACACTCTAAGACATGCTTAGATTCATACAGATTCACAAAAAGTTGACATATAAATGTGTACAGGATGGCAGATGCAGACTTAAGCTCTTTCTGTCACACACTCACACAAATACACACACACACAGAAATAGGAGCCCAGAGGTGGTGAGCCGCTGACAGCTGGTAAGGAGTGATATGTAAGGGAGATCTAGACCGTTCCAGCTGGGACTGGCCACAGCTGGACAATATCCAGAAACACACACACACACATGTACACACACACACAAACATACATACAGCAGAAGTCTTAAAGAGTTCAGTCACTCTCACACACACTCACAGGAGATGAGTGCCACACTAAACTTGAGAGCTGACCATAGAGACTGTAACTTTCACACTTTCCTTACCACCCACCGCTCAGTGTCCCTGAAGCATGGAGACAGGCAGGGAGTCTTTTCATCACGGTAGACCGGTGGTCATGAAAGTATGTGAGCTGGTCTGACCCACTCATTCATAATGTGAACAGTGAACTGCAGGTGAACACAGAGACCAGTGAAAGGTTGGTAACTGAATAATACTCATGTTTCTACTTATGAATCAGAAACAGATGTAAGGGAATCAGTTGGACAGTGAGAACTGACAAGATCATGCAGAGATTTGGCAGATGGCAAGATCTTCCTATTCCCTCCAGCACACACACACACACACACACACACACAAACACACACACACACACACACACACACACACAAACGCAGTGTGCCTGAGTTCCGTTTCAAACCCAAATTGATCTGTGGCCCATTTCCTCTGACCAGAGCCCTTAGGCCAAAATCATGACTGATATAATTAATTTAGATCAGTACTGCATGCTTCAGGCACTCCTGAAGTCCTGTTGGATTTTGTTTCTACCAACATACTACATGTCTGTGATTGGCTGAGGAATGTACACACCTGTTTCACAGATGTAAAATCAGATCCGCCTCTAATCATGTGGGTAAGTTGAAGAGTGTGGATGTGCACAACTCTCACTTACACAGAGTCAGTCTGTGAGGTGAATTTGGTGAACAGTTTAAAATATGTTTTCTCTGAAAGTGACACTCTGTGATGTTTTCTCTGAAAGCGACACTCTGTGGTCTGTTTTTTTTTTGGGAGGCGGGGGGGTGGTTTGTCATTTTGTTCTGTTTATTTTTACACACATTTTCACAACGCCTTCAGGCAATGTCAAGGCTTTTTTTTATAGACTGTTGTTTAACGGATTCTCATCAAAGGGAAAGGCAGCACACTGATAAAATATACTTACCAAACTCAGAACAAAACCTCTTGCAAAAGTCAAAAGCAGTACTGATATACTTTTTTTTCAACTGTTCATTTATGCACAAGCAAACAGTTGGTCACGACTTGTGTGATAACAACATTGGTTTCAAAGTACACTTGACACACGCCTCAGTGTATTACAATTCAATAAGCTACAAGTCTTACGGTTGGAGATATGTCTGTAGCATTGCAGAAACATTCGAGCAACTGTCTCTTTTTAACAGAGATTATGTTTTAAGGCTGCTGAAATCTGCGCATCCAAAGTACACATTATAATGATGTTACCGCTTGTTTTCAGCTCTGTTGTATGATCACTGTTGATACTGGTATCAGTTTTAACTGACTTTGCAATAGCTATAGGATCTCATAAGCAGACATCTTCAATATTTGTCAAGATTAAATACACCATACTTGTTTGCTATTTAAATATACATATATAGACATATTCTTTAAATTAGATTTACTTTAAAAGCATTTTTAATGAAACAACTTTCTAATAAGCATCTGTTTCACACTGTGGAAGTTTCTTGAGACCGGAAACATCAAACATAAAAATTCACTTAAATAATAACAATACACTCAAACAATAGCTATAATAGGTTCTCAGCATTATTGATGTGTGTGTGTATGTCTGTGTGTGTGTGTGTGTGTGTTTTTAAATATCTGATTCAAAGCATTATCAGCTGCAGTGTAGAGAGATAATATGCACTGTCCTCAGGAAGACATGTACAGTACAAATAGCTTCTACTCTGGTTAAAGTCTTTAAAGACCTAAGTCTCTCGTTTTTTTTTTTTAATCAGTGAAACTCTTCAGTGGAATCCTGCGGAGCAGCAGTGACGTGATGACGGCGAGGGAGGCGAGACAGAACACGGAAGAGACACACAGCAACACTGACACAATACGTGGGCGTGAGGTGGGGCGCAGGCAACTGCTGTGTAAGTGATTCACACAAAACCGTTTTTGGAGGGCTTGTTAATCAGAGTGAGAAGAGAAAGCTGCACGATGCTGCCGTACACACAGATATGTAGCTTCACACGGAGCAAAAAGCCGGTGGCCCAAGGGGATCATGGGAAAGGATTCATGCTTGAAGACTCTGCAGTTTCAATAAAAGCTTCGAGACATGATGAGACAGTTCTTCATCTGTTCAAACCTTCTGTTTCACCATTTGACATCGGTTTCGTCTTCTCAATTACCTTTACCCCTCTTTGTCTCCCTCACTGTTCCAGTATTTCTACTTCTCTCTCTCGCTCTCTCCCTCTCTCCCCCCCTCCCTCTCTCTCTCCCTCCCTCTCTTTCTATCTATCTACCTCTGTGCCTTGCTACCGGCAACCGCAGCCCTCCACTACCATGTCTTGGTAGTTTTTCAGCACCACCCGGTCATTCTGATCCAAGTAAAGCATGGCAATGGGACTGAGGGAGGTGGGAACACAGCAAGGCCGTGGCACCGCGCCGTTCACTGAGTTCACCAGTGTCTGTACCATGGCATGACTGGAGGAGTTCATATGGTCAGACAGGGGGAATCGGCACTCGCCCAGGCAGAAGAAGGCATGGTAGCCAGTGGGAGCCACGATCCACTTATTCCAGCCCACGTCTTTGAAATCAACGTAGAGTGGGTGGCGACGACATCTGGCCCTCGAGAGCCTTTTGAGCTTGGCTGCTCTCCCACCATTTCGCTTCACTCTCCTCTCGTTCCACCCCTCTGCCCAGTTTTCCTCTCCATTCCAGGCCCTACCTTCCCTGCCCCTGCTTCTGCCCCTACCCTGCCTCCCTTTTCCCTTTCGTCCTACGGGGATTCTCTTGCCAAGAGCTACGAAAGGCTCGCTACGTCCGTCATGGCTGTATGTCACCAGCAGGGGTCTCTGCCGAGCCCAGCTGGCCTCATCCTGTCCAGCTGACCTTCGCACCCTCAGGTGTCCATCTGTGTCCACTGCCTCCATGGGATGGCTGACATTCTCTGGGGTCACCTCCAGGATGAATGACAGGCTCCCTGTTTGATCAGCTGCCTTAAGAAACAGCTCCCCTCCTAGGGGAAACACTTCCCAGGTGTAACTGTCCTTTGTGAGACGTCGTGACTGCAGTAGCTTGTGTTCCAGCTTACTGGGATCCTCAGAATGGTAGAGGTGGACCATGTGGGGTACCAAGCCTCTGCCAGCTTCCCCTAGCATAAAACGTAGCTCTGCAGACACCACAGTCTCATCCTTGGGGATGGAAGACACATTGAACAAGATGTGGACTCTGTCAGATGCTCGCCTTTTCTCTGGAGGGGCCGACGGACCTGTGGCCTCTATGAGTGAGGGAAGAAAGGAGAGGAAGAGAGAGAGAGAGAGAGAGAGAGAGAGAGAGGAGAAGTGAGAACTTTAAGTGAGTGATTTGCCTCTATACAGTGATTCCATTCCATTAAAAGTTTATTAAAAACTTTTTCCATTGTGTTCTAACAAGAACCCCAATCTCATCGGCGTGAGTAATGGCAGAACTCAATCATAATTATACATTATTTGTCAGAACATTTTTCAAAGCTGCTCTACACCTCCCAGCCTCCTCCAAAGTCTCTGCACTGTGGCCAAGTCAGAAAGAAACATTGAGCTCGCTGAGTGAAATTTTTCATTGGACTTTCTGGCAGTGTGAGAAGTTTAATTTGACTTCCACACATTGCCGTGCTGTGTTAGCTGTGATCTAAAGCCCTGTAGCTGCCAGTATAATCAGGCTCGACTAGACTCCAGGGCTGTCTTTACCTATGTGGTGAAAGCTGCGTATAGTGTTGGCCCCTTGCACATGCTCAGTGGGAAAGCTGAAGTCTGGATCCTCAATCAGGTGATACTGCTCGGAGTGAAAGCGGTACAGGTCCAGCAGATACTGGGGAACTGGGGCGCCGGACTGAGGGTTGGGGTGGGAGTGCAAGCCCAGTCGGTTGAGCAGTAGGTTCTGAATAGTCTGGGCCAAACTGGAGTCTGGAGGACCGGGCAGTGCACCATTGTGCTGGGCGGAACCCCCCTGGTGACCCGATAAGGCTTGAGGTAGCAACAGGGTCATCAGAACCAGGAGGTTAGCAGGGAACATGGTGAGCCTGGGAGAGGAGAACAGAATGAAGAAGAAGATTGAAGAGTGGTAAAACGACAAATTTTTGTTTCAGGTCCTTTTGTTGTTTGTTTTTTCCTTGTTACACATTGAAACCAGAATAGTCAGCTAGCATATTGATTTGTTCCTTCTCTTGAAGTCAAAACATCCTGAATTATGGACTGGTTCAGAAGTAACAGCAACAATAAATTTAGTCTTTTCTGAATATGTGTGGTGGCACCCTGAAAACAACGCCCTCCCATGTCGGCTTATCCTTATCTCTGCCCCAGTGTCAAATCTGTTGATTTACAGCTGTTTGTTTGCTAGTTACATGCAGCTATAAAAATAGTCCAGCGACGTTTTTGTAGTTGTTAATTTATGGGTCTCCTTTAATAGTAAGTGGAACCATGAAATATACGGGAAGTTGGAGTAGTGAAGTGGAGGATATGGCTTCATTGTGCGATCAAAACACACTATGTTCAGCCCATTCATTCACTTTGTGTCCATCTGCAGTGATAGATTTGTCTGTGCTAAGATTAGCATTGGCTTTCGGACATCAACATACATACCCCTTGGTTTTGTTTTAGCAACCAAACGAATGATCTTGACTCAGACCAATGATCAACCATTGAGTCATGAGATTTGGTCTGAGATGTCCAAGGTCCAGAGAGCAGACGTCTCCCTCCCATGCCAGCTTTGGGCAATAGTCAGTTTGATCACCTCTTCACAAAGTCCTCCCTTACCTATGCTTTCCTCAGCTATGCTTCTGTCCTGATTTCAGCTCGTGTCCTGATTTCTGCTATAGTGTGATCAAGTGAAAAAGACTGAACTCTTAGTTTTAAATATCTCTGGATTTACTAGTCCACTATCTACACCAGGAATTTGTTCTATGAGACACAGACAACAGATCACCGTTGAATGTTTGGATCATGTGTGAAATGACAGAAAAAGGAATAGTTTGTTGATAGTTTTGTGACATTTGAGACTTTTTTTGTTTGTCTGTTTGTTTTTGAATGCACACCTGAGTCCAGCGTTATGGAAGTGTTTATTGTAGCTGTTCTTTTGTTATTGTGTAACAGGTTGTATAAGATACTATCTCGTTTTCACAGCTTTAGATTAGCTCTGTTGACTCCCATTCTGATATTATCTCTGCCTGGGATGGATTAGCCTGAGTGAACCAAGAAAACAGCTCACATGTTAAAAATGTTCAGCAGCATTTGACCAAATCAGTTTTAAACAGCGTGGGCTGGAGTTTGTTTTTCATGAATTACATAGGGGCTCGTCATTTGGACAATGTGTTCAGCTAAGTCAGTAGGCCTCCTGGAACGGTGTGTAACATGGCTGTTAACTGGTATGATAACACTTGAGTGTAAACTGAGATTACAATCACTGGGGTTTGTTAGGTTTGGATGATATTTATCTCCATGGCTTTCCACCTGAGACACTACAACCAATCTAGAAAAAAACACTGACGGCATAGTCACCGGTGTAAAGCATGTTTATTACCAAACGCAACATTTTACAAAATAATCATTTGTGATGCCATTAGTTTGAGTAGGAGCCAGGACTGGCTTACACTCAGTCTTAATAATAGTTGTATTGTATAAGGTTTTGGCTGGAATTGGTTTAGAACAGAGTTTGATTGGGGTGGCGTTAATGTTGGGAGGATGATCTTAAACTGCTCACCACTCTCTAACTAAAGCTGGTCCCTCAGTGGACAATCACAGTCAGTCAGACAGTGGGATACAGCCACAGCATTCCGGCAGTAAAACAGATTACGTTCCTCTTCATCTACCCATTCAAACACCTCAGTTTCTTACTGAGCGGTAGTTTCACAAAGAAGCAGAAAAAGCAATGCCCTACCCCCCAACCCCCACCCAACCATGGGCTGTTCTCCGAGTGTTTATCCAAGTCACATTTCATGGTGTCACACTCAAGATTGGATTCTCCTCACGTAGTCACTTCCCCTGTGAAGGAGGCAAATGAAGCATGACAGGGGAGAAGGGGCCGGGTTCTTGGCTTTATTAAATCTCTGTCTGACCCGCAGGCAGACGGCACGGTTGACCCTGGCAGACACAGGACGGCCAGGCACGTGCCATCGCCACGGCAATGTGACCCGCTGACCCCAGAGAGGACAGATGGTGAATGGACAAGCTGCAATACTTCATGTAGAGGGCCTGTTCCCACTCTCTCTCTCTCTCTCTCTCTGACCCTCACTATGACACTATCTGAATTCCTCTCCAGCTTCCTTTTTATCCCCCTCCGTCTTTCTGATACTCAATCCTCTTCCTTTTCTCGTTCTTTGCCTGTTTCTGCATCTGTCTCTTTTGGTATGCATATCTCTTCCTCCATCTCTCCCTCACTCGTCCATTTTTTTCTTCCTGCGTGTATTGGACATTGGATATTTATGTGTAAAAGAGTGCAGGGCTCTCTCTTTCTCTCTCTCTCTTCCTTAAACCATCTCTTTCTCTCTCTGTTTGTGCGGAAAGAGTGCAGAGTGCTATGGAGGCTTGGGGGCTAGGGGGCCAGGGTGTCTCTGTAGAGAACTGATTTATCCTCTGCCACTGTCTTCATGTTACACTCTGTCCCTTCACTTTCCCTTCCTGTTGTTCTTCCCGTCTTTCTTTCCCCAAATTCCATCTTTCTTGTTCCCTCTTTTCCTATTCTCTTACTTTTTGTCAACAAAGCACACCTCTACTCAAAGTTTGCATTTTACATGCCTTAAATGTGCTATTCACATTCATATGCATGCAGAAGCATCGCAAACACAGAACTCACTCACACACACACACACACTCACGCACGCAGGTCCTCAGTTGAGTGGGCATTATGAGATTTAGCAGATGGAGCAGACGTAAGAATAGACACAGTGAAACCTGTGGCTCCACTCTGTGTCATAGAGGAGATGAAATCATTAGAATAATATGTCAGGTAGCCTGAAGGCTGGTTTTATTGGAGTGTATTTGCACAGTACTATAATTCATCCCAGCTGGGCCAATTAAGAGAATAATCACACTGGCAGTGCTGACTTCAGTCTGCCTCCTACTTCACTACTGTACCTTAAGAGCAGTGTTTTCAACATCACCACAGACACATGGAGTACATGTGCACAAACACACACACACACACACACATGCAATGATAAATAATTTGTGTATATATACACACACCCACGCATACTCGTTCCCACATACATACACACACACACACACACACACACACACACACACGGACGGACGGATTCCTGCCAAGGTTCAGCTCGGAGCAGACGAGTTGAATCCCTAAGGATAAGTGTAGTAAACCAGACCAGACATCACCTCACAGAAACCTGCATAACTGTGGCGCAACATTCAGAGCTCTCAACACGCAACACGCTGTACCAATGACAATATCTCAGAATCACTCGCTGCCAGAGTTCTCCATAAACATTCCGCTGACATTAAACTAATGTTTCAACAGACTGGTTTTAACATTGTCTTAACATTATCACAGATGTTAAAAAAACCATTTTTCAGCCACCCTAGTAATAAAACATAAAACAAATTGATTTTCTTTCTACCCACAAACTTTCTCACTTACTTCGACATCAGTCATTTCAATGTTTCAACTGATCTTTTTTCAAGTGAGCCAAACAAAATCTTTGCAATCCTCTAAATTTTCCCTCCATAGATACTACTACTTTGATGGGCTGTGAGGGATTTGTGTCAGATGAGAAGTGTCTTGCAGGAAAAGGAAATCAGGCACATGTTCACATGAGAGCAGATAGCGGCAGACACTCAGTGCTAAGTCGTATGGTAAGAGCATAACAATTACATGATGTAAGTGTCTGACGTGAGAAAAGTAACAGAGAATGGAGATTTTGACATTCAGCAAAGCTCACACTGCTAAACAGAGATAAACAGAGGCAGACTTTGGCACTGAACACATAAGCATAAGCCCAAAGTCTGCTCGTGTCACAGAGAACTCTGCGTGCTGAAAACCACCGCCACACCGCGCGTGTGTTTTTTGGTCAGGATAAGCGGTTAGGGCTCTCATGCACCAGTTCTGTGTATGTGTGTGAGTTTGAGTGTGAGTGTTACTCACGTCCAGGTATGATAGGAAGTGTGCAGAGTCCATGGTTTATCCTTGAGCTCCAGTGTTACGGACCCTCGTCCCTCGCTCTCTCCTCCTGAGGACAGAGTGGACACGGCGGACTCTCTTTCTTTCTCTCACCCTCTCTCTCTCTCTCGCTCTCTCTCTGAGGTTAGCCTATGTAGCAGTGGTCAAGGGAAAACGTGGGGTTTACCTCCATGCTGGGCTGAGGGATGGATGACCCCCCCTGCTCATGCGCTCATCCTGTTGTCAGTTTCAGATAAGCGCTCACTTAAAAAAATCCACCGGCTTCCCTCTGGCTGCCTGACCTCTGTTCCTTACCTACTCCTCCCTCTCTCTGCTCCTGCCTACACCACTGCCTCTGCACTCAACACAAACAAACTGAGGGAAGAAAGAAAAGCACAGGAAAGAAGTGAGGGGAAAAAAATGAAAAAGGTAGAAGTTTCACCAACTGGTACAAAAAATTTCATCTACTCTCGTGCTCCCTAACTGACTGTCTCCTTTCTTCCCTCTCTCTGTCTCTCTTTCTCTTTTTCTCTCTCCTCCCCTTTTTCCTTTCTCTCTCCAGCTGGTAAACTCAGTTAAACTCTAATTGACTTTCCTGTCCATTTGGATCCTCCCTGATAGTGATGTCACAGAGAGAGACCCCCTCCCATCTTCCATCTGTAGACACACAGACAGACAGATAGACAGACACAGACACAGAAAAGCACACATACACACACACACACACACACACACAGAGAGAGTGAAAGAGAGAGAGAAAGAGAGAGATAAGGTCAGGGCCAACAGGGATACATAGTATAGATCAGACTGACATACTGTAGCTACTTTCTCTCTGTTTTTGGCTTGAATGTTACTAAAGTAGGAAACGGGGGGAAAAAAACATCAAAGATAATACATTCCGCACAATGCAGTGCGGAACTGAAACTATCAGACATTATCTGTGACAGTGTTTACTCTGGATGAAGTTATGACTGAGAGAGTGAATAAACGATGATACGAAATTAATTCACTGTCACTGGTACTAATGAATTGCCTAAAACTGCTAGAAAAACAAAACATACGTCAAAGGGGAGAGAGAGGAAAGAAAAAGACTGAGAAAATGAAAGAGAGAAAGGGGAGAGAGAGAGAGAGAGAGAGAGAGGAAGAAAGAGAGAGAGAGAACGCAAGGTGCAATTGTCCTTCTGGTGCCGTGGACCAAATTGGTATGCATCTGGCAGGGCAATGAGAAAATGTCTCCTCGGATGCGTTGTCTGACAGATTGGATTGCATCTGTTGAATCACTTCACTCTCCAGCTTCCCCTACCCCACCCTCTATAATGCAAACCAACCCAACTCAGTGCAATTCACCCACCAATGGATGAGTTTTTCTGGAACGGTCTGCAGTATGTAATTTAAGATGTAGGGTCACCGAGGCTGTCCTTCCCTCTGTCTCCGGACTCTGGAACAGTGTGATTGTTCAGCATTTGGTAGTAGAAAAACAACAGGGTGATATACTGAAAGCCCAGATATGTAATACAAGAGACAGTGGGTTAAAATGATCACAAAATCTGATTCTGGAAGTCTCGATGCAGAGTGCTATATACGTTGTATTCAGATTATAATCTTGTCCTGCCTGAAAAAGCATCCCTGGCTTAAACTTGGAATCTTCTGGAAGAGTGACCAATCAGGCTTAAATTTATCAGCAGGCCAGGAGGCCTAGGCTGCTGTGGGTATTTATAGCATTATGGTGGGAGAAACTATGGATTATTATGTTCACTGGCACAGTAAAATGACGTTGGTACTGTGGGAATGTGTCTGCAGTGCTGCCCCTTTTCATTGAGGTGTAGGGCAGCTGCATTTTGGACATTTTGGATACTGAGACGCATACACTTTTCCTATCCGATTCTACAGATGCTCCTGTTCTTTAAAACTGAGGTTAAACATCTTTAAAAGTCATATAGACCCCTTCACTAATCTACAGAAGACTCCCTGCTGTTTAAACAAAACTCACACCTCCAGTCACTCTAGGACACACTGACTCCTACCATTGAATATTACTCTGAAAAAAGCCTTCAGTCTGACATCTCTTGGGCAGTATGAATTACTTGTTTCACTTGTGAAGAGCCCATGTCATGCTGACATTTGAAGTTACTGTGCAAAATTAATGGTTTCTTTTAAAGTACCATAAATGATTCAGTCAGTGGTCAGAACATTTCAAACGCTGTTCTGAAGTGAAAATTTGTCTTTATTGGAAAACAACCTTGACAAAGCCCCTCTGTCTTCGAAGGGATACAAGTCTCGTGAGACTGCATGTGCTTTTTGAGCTGATCATATACAATTCAGCTGGTGCTGGACCTGTTTTCTCACTCCTAAAGGTTATGAAACCCAGTGTCACTGATATACTGCCCATTTTAACCCCTGGACTCAGAGCAGAGGAAACCTGGATCTCACAGCTTTACAGTCTCCCTACTTTATTCATATATGACTCAACTAAACGCTGATCTATGGCAGTCATCCAGTGAGTGTGTGTACAGGTGTGTGTGTGTGTGGCGACCCTTTCCTTAAGTGTTACACCATCTATTTGCACATATGACTCCCTGACCTTCTTCAAGAAAAACAGGGTAAGTTGAAAAGAAGATGACTGATTTTCAGTATTGAGTAAGCAGACATTTACACGTTATTGTGCTGAAACTGCAGATACATTACGCTAAGGCTCTCCGAGGTTTACATAGACACCCAGTAAGTTCTTGATTAACATGAATTTGATTGTTGATACATTTGGTATGTCATGATTTTTGCCATCACTAGACATTGTGTTTAAAAAAAAACACATGATTGCACAGTGATATGTGAGAGGGAGTTATGGTTTGGTCTTGATGTCAGGAAGTTGACATTTGAAGTTCAAGTGGAAGAAACTTAGAAGCAAGATTCATTTCTAAAGAATGACTACAGTCAACATCAGGGTTTCGATGCAAAAACCTCACACACACACTTGTAGTCGCGTGTGCATACACACACACACACACACACATGCAAGCACGCACAGGGGCTTTGGCATTGCATTTGATAGGAATTCCAAAGTGCATTTTTGCAGAGATAAGATTCCTTTCCCCTAAGGTCACTGTTTTTTTAAAAGCCCAGTGAACGAAAGAGAGAAAGAAAGAGAGAGAAAGAGAGAGAGATAGATGGTAGCGGGGTTGGTTGTCCTATGCCTACTCCTCCTGACCCCTCCCTCATGAGGAGACAGTGTGAGACGACTGGTTTCCTCTGAGTGCCCCGTTAATTGAGATTCTGCCAGCATAGGCTTGGCAAAGACCTTTTCTCTGAGTTACATGATAAAACCCCACAGCCCATCTCTCTCTCACACACACACACACACACACACCGTCCTGAAGCTCCACCCTCCTCTCTACCAGAGCACATTCCAATGATATCATCAGTGCAAATGTTAAAGACAAGGTCAGTGAGCGGGCAAACATGGACCAGGATGTGTGTGTGTGTGTGTGTACGTGTGTGTGTGCTGGTGGAAGGGAAGTTGTCCTTGTTAACATGGCACTGACTTTATAAATGAGTGTGTCTGTGTGAAGATTAGAAGAGGAGACTCTGAGTATGTGTTCAGGCTATTTGGTTTTCACCTTTGTGCTGAAATCCCTTGCTGTTAGTAATCCGTTGCATAGAAATTTAGATGCTTTACAAAGTCCATGACTTGCACATACGCACATTTAGTGTGAAATTGGAGAAGGTTTTGTAGATGAGTCAGTTATACTTCATTCATACTAATAGACAAAGAACAGGTGTTGTCGACGGCTTGTTTTTTGACAACAGGTCTTAAACGGAAATGGAAACGGAAACAAAAACACGAACAAGAAATGAAAGGCATTTTACCAGTGTGTAAACAGAATAAAATAAAATTTATTGTTCACTAGCAAAACTGGAATCTTAAATTGGGGTAACTTGCTAGTATGCATACATATTTTTGTTGCATGCAAAAGGCTAGAGGCTCTCAAAATTCCATTCAAACCTACATGGTCCGGCACACAACCTTTGGCCGTACACAGCAACACGTCATCTGTACTGGGCAAGGCAAGTTCATGGACAAAGGTAGTTTATTTTAGTCTATGTTGTATTGTTAACTATTCACTGAATTTAAATAAGTAAATATGAGTTCAATGTAGCAGTAAGCACAAACTTTACTTCCTGTAGCCAAAAAGATATTAATAAGTCATAGGAAGACGATCTGTGCGTACTTTATCGGGACTACGTTGTTGCATGATTTAGAACAAATTCAAAAGGTCTGTTTTCAGCTCTGTTCCTCTTACTATTCTTTCTGCCAAATGAAAAGACAATAGATTATTAGACAGCCTCTAGACTAGCTCCAATGCTTAGGATGAACAAATACATAAAAAAAAAGAAAAAACAGTTTTATTTCACTGTAATTGGGTCAACAACGTTATGTTGCCAATAGAACGCAAAAGCACGAACGTTAAAGTACTTATTCTGCTCAGAGAGAACCAGCAGGGGGAAAATGTTCACAAGCCCTGCATGACACATAAGTATATGATAACATATATCAAGGCAATATGTACATTTGAAAGAACAATGACTGGCGGTTATCATAGCACCCAGAGAGAAAAGACTCTCAGAGGAGTGCAATCTTAGAGTATACCCAGCTGTGAACAAACTTCCCTCGTTTCGGAGGCTTGCCTAGTTTTTCGGAGGGATAAACCTTTTTTTTTTCTTTCTTTTTTTGTTTGGCATTTTTATGAAACTTTAAAATAACAGCTCCTCTGCAGGAGCAAGCATCCCTGTTTCTCAGCTTTAGCATGTTAGATCCACATCCTCTCTGTTTCTCTGTACATGCCCTGAGACAAACCATCCATATCCACAACGGAATCCTTCACACAATGGAAGTGGCCGTGCTTTTCCACTTTAAACCTGAGAAGATGCAAAGTGTCCTAAAAGGGTGGTGGTGGTGGTGGTGATGGGGTGGTGCTTTCACCATCTGTGTGTGTGGTTCCTTGGTTAATTAAACAATTAACCTGTCCTGCTTGGGGTCATCTATAAAAATAACGAACATGCCCAGTTGCCCATTATCCGGCTGGCATAGAAAGAGGAGTGATTATGGTGACTGTGAAAAATGTGTGGTTGTGATGAGGACAGGTCAATGTGCTGATGTCACACCAGGAACAGTGGCTAAGATGATGTTGGCAAGGGAGCCTGATGGAAAGACTTACCCGTCAAGGACTAGCAGTGGTTGAAAGCTCACACATCTTGGCAATAATGTCCATATGTTGGTTTTGAGATGCAAGGCAAAATAATCAAGCAATTCTGGATCAGCCAACTGCAGGCCTTTACATCAAGAACAGTCTAGAGAACTTCACAGAGAGGGATACTATGGTTGGATTACTGTGAATAATCCCTCTATTTTGCCTAAACATGCACGGTTGTGAATAAAGTGGCACAAAGAGCTCAGGAGGTGGTCTGTTGGGTGGTGGAAAAAAAAGTCATACAGTACAGTGACTCATCCTTCGCTCTGTTCTTAATAAGCAAATGAGCGCATGGGGCAAGATAAAGGAAACCTAGAGGCCTGAGTGATCAGTTCCTACTCTCAAGTGTTCTGGTGACTCCGTTACAATGATACCTTTTCTTGGCCTGGTCTTGGACCACTCTACACCTTAGAGAGCGATGTAAATGGCAGTAACAACAAAGCCTTTCTGACTGACCTCCTTTGTCTTTTGATTGGAGTGGTCTGTCTCTGGATGACACATGGTTACTGAATGGTTTCGGCACCATGAATAGAACCTAAACCTTTGGCTATGACTCCCTCAGTCTGCATGTGGCAAACTAACGGAGCATTTATCAGAGACTCTGTCGTGAATGCCCGAAACAGAATACCAATTGATGGAATTTCTTCTGAAGGAATGTTGTTGCATTCTTTCAGTGGTGTTACCGACACTTGTAGAATCAATGCCAAGGCACACTGAAGCTGTTCCGAGGACCTGTGGTCGCCAAACATCCTATTAAGACCTAATGTTGATGTTTCCTTTGGCAGTTACCCGAAATATATGTTTTGGCAATCCAGTCACTTGTGTATATATACATGACTGAAATACAGTTTTACTTGTCTCATGAAACTTCACATACTTAATGAACTTTCAGGACACCTCACCATCACGCAGCTCCCAAACACTTCTCAGCCGCAGTTTTATTTCCAATGCCACTTTACAATGGAAGGCTAGTGTTAACTGAAGGCTAGTGTTAGTGTTGAATTCAACCTGTCCTGTATGCATGCCTCTTTGTTTAACACGAGTGGTGTTCTGTAGTATTGAACCCTTATTGCAGTTACCCGTTGAGAAAGTCATGTCACTAAAACACTAAAAACCTAATGAATAATCGCAAAATTGGGTGCTTACACTGATAGAGGGTAATTTCATACAATCTGATACTCCTTTTACGATCCCTGTTCACATTCCTGCTGTCAAGTTTTAACACCAGCATTGGCAAACCAGTTCAACTGTCCCCTTGCTCTCACAACTGGTATGCAACCATTTGTCCTGCAATTATCCTAATCTATCCTTCAGTTTATCAGAGATGGAAGCTGTAAGCATACAAACCATAAAATAACCATCATCCATAGGCAGCTCTGACCACTGAAGTTTCAGAGAGGGGACAGGGGGGGCTGTAGAGGGGGGATTTGAAATAACAGGAAGTGCACTCCTCAGTTCATATAAACGTGTCTGGGTGACTAGCCATCTGAAATAAATAAATAAGCCAAAAGAGAGAAACCAAAGAGCAGCGGAATTCGCCTCAAAACCCGCAAATCCAAACAGGAACACCTGCAACTCGCCCCCAAGCCTGCGCCGTCGCTATGACGACTCCTGCCGTTGTGTGTAAATAGTTTATAGAAGAGCATGGGATGTAGGCAGAGAAGGAGGGAAGAAATGGTTGCAGAATGGGAGAGAAGATCTTGAGAAAGACACAGAAGGCTGTGTGGGTGAGAATGCATTGGGCTGGATAAATGGGGTAAGACTAAATGCCTACGGATGGAGGGAGGCCGCAAGCCACTGGATTTTCAAGAGATCAAGCTCACCACAAAAATGAAAGACGAACAGATTTTTTTTTTTTTTTTCTTTACAAAAATTCCTGACCTTTACCTATTATGGATTTGGCGGAGTCTATTTCACCTCAGTGACTTAGCAGATACACAGCTGTGTTTGGGCTTCAGTAAGCCCAGTGACCTTCACACTTGTGGCACTGTCCCTCAAACGCTGCTCATGATCTGTGACTTGTTCCATCCACTGGCCCTAATGCTGCAGAATATAGGTTACTGTATATGTATTCTACACCACAAAGAGGAGCGCTGCAGTCTCTCAGCAGAAGGAACTCCTCAACATTTCCTTCCTTTCCTCTCAAATGTGGTCAGAAGGCCCAAAGCACCTTACAAGAACTGGAAAATGACATCAGAATTCCATCTGTTGCTCTGTAAACTGACGCAGCACAGTCTAGCTATGGGCTACCCCTCCAGTGACAGTTGTAATGAACTACATAGCATGTTTATCACGAAAACAGCAGGCCTCATTGAGTGAAGGTTTTCAACTGAAGCATGCAAATCCCTTTATACTGTACTTATGTGTTGTGGGCCTAGTAATCCTGCAGTGTTTGTGTCTGATAGTTGATGCTGGTCTCATTCTGAACTGGTGGAATTCACTGGTTGTGAAAGTGTCTGTCAAAAAAACAAGATGGGAGGATAGCATTTCGCTCACAGGTGGAGAGATAAAAGTCGAACTTGAATCACGCTGAAAAAAAAAAAAAAACGGGGGAAAAGAGAGGAAAAATGTGAAATCGTAACTCACTGTGTGGTGGGATAGGGTGGTTCCAGAAAGCTGAATATGTTATTTATGTCTGAGTACAGAGACAGACCAGATGTGCAGAAGTCAGAGTGGAGAGCAAAGGCCTTGCAGGTGCACAACCACAGTGGCACTCCACCTGTGTCTGGACCTGTCCTGATGTTCCCCAAGAGGTCACCAGGTCTCTGGAGGGCCTTAAAAGTGTATTCCTGTATGCAGTGAATACAAGCAGTCCCAGGAAACAAGTGTCCCTGTTCACAACTACTTCACAGTTTTAAGTTGTTTTAAGGGGTGATGTTCATTGGCTCTCCAAATTTGAGTAGAAATTTGGCATCAGTCCGTTTATCATATTGGATATCTCCTTCAGCTATATTTGTCATTACACTTAACACTGTTTATGTTTATCAAGTATAAATGGATCTCAAGGAGTTGCGGATAGACCAGTTTGAGCCCAGTAGCAATTTTTAAGTGATGGGACTCTCTGAAGACAAACAGTGACTGAGTAGAACAAATAGTGAGTAAGAATAGAGATAAAATCACAGTTCAGTCCACACTATGAAGCATGAAAGATGACCATTAAGAACAGGCCATGACCCAGGTATAATCTTTAACAGCAGACATGACCAATGGGCTCAGTCCATTACTCTAGAGGGTAGAAGAGTTTGAAGAGTTGTAGAGGATGGCTGGAAAGGAAGGGGTAGTTTTGATGTCTTGTGCTTGTTATCTAGACTCAGTGTTTACTCAGATTCAGACTCTGAGATACCATCAGTAAATAAGCAGGCAGGGGAGACGTGCCCTGGGACCCTGCCAAAATTGTCCTGCATCCCTCTGTCCCTGCCACCTCACCCAAACCTCCCCGACAACAGCTCCAGCATAGATTCTCGAGCGGTTGTGTGGTACCAATAAATTATCCTTGTGCTCTTAGCAGCTTGGACCTTCGCAGTTTCTCACTCCTCTCCTTCTCCTACTCCTCTTTCCCTCTGTCTCGGCGTGCCACACAGCATTGTGAAAGCGTAGAGCAGACAAAGTCAGGTTAGCCTGGTTAATTCAGGAAGGGGACGGAAGTGAAGCCGGCGTCCCATTCGTGGACACAGACTGAGCCCCGCAGATGATTCACCCACTTGTGTGATGAGGGTTGACGACCCCAATTTGTAAGAGGGAGGGGAGAGAGAGGGGAAGGCGGCGGCGTTTACGTCAGTCACTCTGCTAAATGGGCAGGTGTCCTTGCTCTGACACGAGTAAATCAAGCATTGCATGAGGAATGGGGTGGCTGCTGAGAGAGAGAGAGAGAGAGAGAGAGAGAGAGAATGGTTTTGAGAGAATGAAGCAAGGAAACAAGCGAGATTGAAATTAGAGTGTGTAAGGAAAGGGAGGGGAGTGCGTGTGTGAGTGAAATTATAAGCAATTAGATCTGCCTCTCAGCTCACCCTCCAAATGCTCTCTTCATGATGTGAAAGAAGAAAGACAGAAAAAAAGATGAATGCGAACAGGACAGGGTATGAAGAAGTGGAATGTGGCAGGGATGGGAATTTGGGTGTGTATATTTGTGGGCTGATGGGAATTGCTTTGTTGTTTCTGGTGGGGAGCAAGCAGCTGGGTTGAAAAAAACGTCTTGTGGATGTTTGTCTGAGAAATTCACGATCTTTTCCTTATGGATGTAATTAAAATGTAAGAGTATTTGGATGCTGTACATTCCGAATGTGTTAAGTGCACTTGTGCACTTCCTGTAACTCTCCAGATTAATAGCACTACTTCAACCCCAGCTTTATTGACTGTAGCTTCCTCTTTTAAATCCCACAACTATCTCACACTTGTATCTGCTCAGTTGTCGTACACTTGGCCTTGCAGCACTTGTATTGGTTTCTTTAACAGCTGTATACTAAGATTGCATTCCACCTCACTTGTAAATTGCTGATAAATGAATGTCAGTGCAAATGTAAAAGCCTGGGGTTTCCCAGTTCCAGTCCCAGGAGCACAGCTGATGATGTATTTTCATTTTTGCCCAGCAATATGCTTCATGAACAATCAAGTCAGGTAAATTACCACATAATTTAACACAAAAAAATCCTCTGGTATTTAACAATATAAGAACTCCAATATCTTGGACTCGTAACCAGGACTGAAGCTGACTTTAGGCTCTTGGCAAACAATCGAGTATCTGGAGAAGATGAGATGAGTGTTTCTCAGTTCTGCTCCTGAGCATCCACAGTATGGTACAATTTGACATGTTTCCCTAACACACCTGACTCCAAATATCAAGCTTGTGGTCTGCTGAATCAGGTGTGTTAGAATAGAGAGAGACCTAAAATGCCAATGAGTCTAAAATGGAAAAAAATAAACTAAATATAGTGCTATGCAACACTGTTATTAAGCATTAAAACTACAGCCAATCTTGGCACTGCCATGTCAGGTTTTCTGAGCATAACAAATAGACTCTGATCCAAGAGGAAGCTGCTTCAGAGATATTGCTTGTCTACGTCCTGTTTTTGTCCAATTAGTGGATTATTACAGTGAGATCTTAACAACGTTCATTGTCTGCTTGTCAGAGTTGTTGCTCATGACCCAAAACTCCCTCAAACACATTTAAACTGAGGTCAGGGAAATGAGAGACTGAATTAAAGCCCTTCTAGACCACCCATCATCAGTGTCCTATGTTATCAAATTTACATGGCTCAGACAAAAGTGTACCTCACAAAATTTTTCCCATTACATGAAGCCCACTCCTCTACGTGGCATTCAAAAGTCTATGGTAATAACCCAAAGAAGTTGCATGGGACCAATTTTCCCATGGTTCTCACTTCGATGGTCCTTTTCCCGTTAGATAAAACATCTGTAACTTGCAGTGCTAGGCCTCAAGTATGCAGACTGTAGAGAGACTAAGACTACACAGGCCATCACCCAATAAGCTTGCTAGAGTACCTTCTCCTTAGAGAGTTCCTACGATGGATTGGCCATCAGAACAACAAATTAAGATCAGTTTCCTGAGTTTACTCCCAGGCAGGCGTGGGGAGAGTCTTTCAGCTTTGATGTAGATAAATAGTGATATCTAAAATCTCACACTAATTAGAATCCCCTCTTCTCTATTACTTCCCGTCTAGACAGAATCCTTCTCATCCACCCATGGCTTTGCTCTGAGGATGACACATACATATTTTTATCCTTTTGGGGTTCATTTAAATGGTGAGAGATCCTTGCTCAAACCCTGATTATACAGTTAGAGCAATACACAGATACATAACAAGAAGATGCAGCAGCTCTGGGTCTGTTGTATCAGGCATTTACTGCATAGGCATTTTACGGTCTACAAGACTGCGGTCCTACATCGTTATCTTGCTGTGTGCATCGCACACTGAAAATAGATGGGTCAGTTCCTTCTGATTACTCTGTCCTTGTTACCGAAAACTATAACTGTACAGAAGCATGCCCATGTGAAAATGTCATACAGATTGAAATGTTCATTGTTCACTCATATTACATTTTCTTTTGTCATATTTTGACATTAGATGCACTTTGTCTGACAGTTGAACAATAGGGAGGCTTGAGATACAGATGGATTAAAGAGATGTAATATTTTCTTATTCAAAATATCACAGATAGCTTTCTTCAGCATGCTTATTAATTACGTCGAGTAATGAATTATACAGAGCACAAAAGACCATAAAAATTACAATAGGCCAGAAATAAGGGAATCAATATAACAAAATGGAGAGTTACAAAATGTATTTTTCTTTGATGAAGTCTTACACTACAACAAAAACCTGGAGTTCCCTTACTTTATGTAGGTATTAACACTTTATATGGGGTTATAGTTTGTCTGTGTATGTATTTCCATGACGTGGTAATATGCACATGGGCCGTGATACCTTTTGTTTCCCTCCACTTCTTCAGCTTCGATGTCTGTTCATCATGAAATTCAAATTCTTTCAGTCAGACTGATGTTGCAAATCGTCATGTTCTTGTCGCTATGTTTTGTTCTTTTTTTCTTGGATGGTCTGTTGTGGTTTTTGGTTCACTTTTCCTTGATTTTCTCGTGTTTTATCGGGGTGCCCTGGTGCCTTGGGCTGGCATGGCCCTCAGTGCACTCTCTCTTTATCTTCCAAGGCTGCTGGAGTCAGGGAAGTGCATGGGTCACATTAACTTCTGCAACTTCACAATCACTGGAGCAGCTCCAACATTCCCCAAAGGCAAGTAAAACAAACCTGGGGGCAGACGACGGTGACTCAGACGGCCTCTGGCCTGCACAATGGGCACATTCCAGTAAACATCCCCACGAGTAGGGGTCACCATCTAAAACACTAAACAGTGCTTAGAGACCAAGCAAGAACAGCCACTGGCCACGCGAGACTTCATCTCTGCTCCACATCAAATGCCAGGAACAGGTGTACAGTTCATTCATATCTGTTCACAACTGAGGCAAATGTTATGCAGAATGTTCAAAGGACAGACTCTGAGTTAAAGACCAGGGGTCGTTGTCCTGTTAAAAATAGGACAGTTCTGTTTGTAATTGGCAAGATAAAAATATTTTAAAAAGTCCTCAATGGGTGATATTTACATACTGTTTTTCGATCCTGTTTATGCTGTTTACCTCTAAACTCTGCAAAGATGAACATAACAAAATAAAATGGTTTTTGCAGCTGTCATTTGGTGTTGTCAACTGTGTTCCATGTGGATATACATTCACTGTAGCCATCCACAATCACACTGGCCAAGGGCTATGATGAACTGATTCCAGAAATCAGAATTCATGTATGACCATCAGACAGACTGAATTCAGGGATGAAAAAAATCTGTTATACCCATCTGTGACTCATAGGATATTTTTCATTTGCACAAATACAATTCCCCATTTTCTCAACAACCGTATAATTCCAGGCAAGTCCCTCCAGGTGGCCACATCTAAAGCAAGAATGATGCCTGGAAGCTGGAAGAGGGATCTGGGATCTGATGGTGAGTCAGTGTAGACATGGTCCATGATCTCCACACTGACAGGGTTTCACAGGAAGAGAAGTCAAACGCCAGCTTTTTCAAGTCCCATTGACTCTGCAATTGGCTGTGTGAATTCCTTCTATGACTAATCTTAATGTTCACATGGTCATACCGTTCTCTTCTGTGATCGCCATCGTGTGTGAAGCATATATAAGCTTCTTGTCCACTTCTATGGACCTTCATCTTCTGTTGGCAAAGCATTAGATGTCTGTGTAGACATATCACTTAATCGTATCACTTAATCACATCATTAAATCATTGTGACTTTTACACCAGTTACGTTACCTAATCATGGGGTTACTGGCCAGCTTAATCTTTCTTTTTGGGATGTGTGTGATTAATTTTAAGACAAAATACACTTTTATTTCATTCAAAAACGAGTATTTACAAAACCCGTTCATCTTGTCAAATAAACAAAAAAGCTTTGAAAATAAAAACAAAGCATCTTACTGCACTCTCAGAAAGTGAGTGAGGCCTGAGTGAGGCCCTTACATAGGGGTAGGGAGTGATTAAGTGGATGTGGCTATGTATTTTTGTAAGTTATCACAGGCATGTTCTTGCACTTGACAGGAAGTGAGAGAGGGCCACAAACAGGACGGAGTGGAATGTGCTTCCTGTTGGCCGATGGCGCTGGACAGGGCAGATTCCTTGTACCATCATTTACTCCCCCTCCCAGCACCACCATCATCACACACACACACACACACACACACAACTTCGACTCAGACACAAGGATGTTTTTCCACTGGAAATCAGGGAGCCACAGACTACTAGCAGGCCAGGAAAGAACAAAAAAATCTAACAAAATAATACACTTAGAGGAGATAAGGGGGAGAAGGGAGGGAGGAAGGGACAGCAACAGCAGTGAGTTAGAGAGAGGGAGAGAGAGAGAGAGCTCTCACCAAACAGGGTTTCCATTGTGGTCTGGTATCTAGACTGGTCTGCTGCATCTTACATGCAACTACAGAGTTCACTGAAGCAGATATGTGGGCAGCTGACTGATCCACAGCCACAAGGATTTGAAGACTGGAACACATGGTGGCATGGTGGAACACATAAATCCACAGAGGCTGCTGTGGCCTAGTAAAGGATACAGTGAATGTCTAAGAATATGAAATTAACATTGGGTGTCCTTGTAAGCTTCCTGATTAAATCACAGAGAGCTCTGATGATGAAACAGGATTTCTCTTGAACTTCAGAGCACAGCCGGTGAGTCATCCCTTAACACTAAGCCAGGGTAATTGTGCTTGTATAACAAAAGGGACAGTCCGTTGCGCACTCTTTAATGATATTCCTATAAAAAGGACTTTGGTAAACAACTTCCTGTACCTTTTAGGCAGATTAAATATCATTGAGACCCCCCTCAAAAAACCTCAAAACTAAATGCTAAATATTTCATTAGGTTAGAAAAATAGACCCACATCCATGAAAACAAAACAAAACAAAAAAAAACATTACAGATTCGCAAAAATGAAATTAACAGTTAAAAACTTACTTACTTTGTTAACTGTGCTCCACATGACTCAGAGACCCTTACTCAGATGAAGGACAGCACCAAAGTCATTCTAATATCAAGCCATTAATCCAGAGCGAATATGTGAACATGAAGAGGATTGATCACAGACCTTGCCACACTGCCAAGGGCCAAGACCAGTCATTCCATGCATGTGCTAACATGCCAGTAGCAGCATATGTTTGCCTTTATTGTAAAATCGAAAGTTAGAAACCAATACTGCAAAAATCCAATCTTGAAATAAGTTGGGGGGGAAGCACATTTAAGGAGGCCTTGAATCAAAGATCAATAAGTCTGGTGGTCTGACTCTGGCATATTGACATTAAGCATTACATTTGCATTAACTATGGTTCAAACTCACACCGTCACCAAAGACTGACTCTTCCCTGCAGCATGACGGTACCACAGAGGACAACAAAGCTATTAATGTCCAGTCGTATTTAAGTTTGTGGCATGACACACAGATTACCATTTATCACTGCTCACTAATGAACTTCGTTAGTTCATTAGTTGTTTACTGCTTGAACAGCTCTGTAAATAATGATATAACAATGACAATTCATAAAGTTTATAGAGACCTATCCGTAATGAAGCAGACGCATACAGCTGTTCTCAGGAGAGATTCACGTTTTAATAATTCCACTGATCGGTGATCGTCGATGTTAACGGTCAAATAATCGATAATCGTTAAGGTAAATTACATTTTTATTGTTCAGCAATAAAAATGCCAGTGCAAGACAATAGTCTCCCTGACTACAGGCTTTGTGAACAGGTTTTCACCCACATTCAAAACACATTGGACCAAAGCTTCTACTACAATGTAAACACCAAACAATTTTTTTCAGTTGTTTGGTAAACTCAGAGGAAAAGGAAGCATAATCAAAACGTCTTAATGAATTAACATCTCTTCCCTTTGATTGCCACACCTAAAATGTAAATTAGAATTGTACAAATGTAACATAAATACAGTCTTCAGGTGTAATAATAGATGAGTCATTTTGTCGCCATTTCAAAACTCCTCTGTAAACTAATCCCGCAAAAGGTCAAGATTTCAACTCACCTACACCCATGACGCCTGGCAAACAGAACGTCACGTGCATAAAAGAGGGTATTTTAATTTAAATGCCAATTTTAGGCTTAACTGAGATTTAAAAACAAATACAAACAAAAAACAAACAATTTACACTGTGTTTGAGACGTCTACGCGATGCCTGCCAGAACGCATTTATGATACTGTTTGCTCCTTAGAACAACGTCACTAAGACATGGTTGTTTGAACCTCAGGCGCTCCTGTAAGCTACCGAGCCAATTTTGGACCATTTTTTTTATCATATTTATTAAAATATCACGAGAACAGAAATAGATGTCTTATATCTTCACGATATTTTAGAGTACTTCACCTACTGTAACATGAACAATGACAATTTGCTGTGCATGTAATATTAGTCACTTCAGGGGACAGAATCTTTATTTCCTAGATTCTTGGTTTTTCAATTCTTTTTGTACATAAATATAAAGCATAGCCAGGCTTACTCGATCATTTTAAGAGCTGCTGAGCATCAGCAATGATGTCTCGGCAGCATGGTGTCAATAAGCACGCGGCATTTATATATTATGGACACATTCACCATGGGGTCGCGAGCATCAGAGAGTCATCTCACGGCGTGCTATCAGGGAAGACATTTTCCACTGTGGCCCAGAACATGGGCAACATATCCAAACAACAGCCTAAAGGGCTGTAAAAAGTGATTTAAAACTAATCGTTTTAACTTGATCGACGTGAATTTGTAATGCCTAATAATTGATTGTGGATTTGTACACACCTTCTACACAGTGAAAACAACTTTCCTGTTCAGATGGGGAGCATCATTGCGCCTAAAGAAACAGGAAAACAAATAAATACTCTATCAAATAAAATATGCAGGTACAGCATGTTATTGCTCATATGTCATTTTACATATTCATTTCAGGAAGTCTTCTCTTAGTGTAAAAAGAGACCTTTGTACACAATTACTTTCTGCTCCTAAAGCAGGCAATAAATGACGTATCCCTTTGTTACAAGAGTTAGACCATCACCAAAGTGTACTTCAAAAATTTCTATCTAATATTTCAAGTGCCTAAACAAATTTATCAACCTGAGAATTCTTATAAACTAAAAAACTGGTACTCTACTCTTTAGTTTTGATGTAATTCTACTTAAAACATGCAAAGTTCAAAATAAAAATGGAAACTTTATATTGCCCAGCATCACTCACCATTTTTGTCATGACTGAATCCATTTGTAGACAGCTGATTAGGAAGAACATTCAGATGGCAGATTCATTTGCAAAGCAGTGTGCTCAAACTCAAAATTTGTAGTGTGTGTGTTTACAACTTTGGTGCACTATTTTCTGTAAAGTGGGTTCAGTGTTGTGGACTGTGGAGTTACCATATGACTTCATGCTTACAAAAAATCTGCTCTTATGATGTGTATTTATGTTGTATGACTTCCAAGAAGTTACAATTTTTATTTCAAAATTTAACAAGAAAATCTTGGGACAACATTCGGTGCAAACAGTGAAAAACAGATTACATGAAAAACAACCAGTAGCAAACAATCCAAGTGAGACTATTAATCATACTGCAGACCAAGAGTGAAATATTCCCAGACAGTTCTGTTGGAGATCCACCTGCACATGTTTCCTTGCCTTTTTCTCTGCACCTCTCTCTTTCAAAGTAAACAGTGACAAACTCCAGTCACTTTGCAGTATTTTTCGTGGTTCTACCGCCCCCTTGTGGCATACCTAATTTGCTACACTTGGGCATATCTCCCTAACGGAACAATTATTGCATGAAAACCAACAACATACATAAAGAACGAACTAGATGACGCAAAATATATATAGTCATATCATAAGTCAAAAGAGTAAGAGATTATATCCTGGCACCTGAGTATTGCTTCTTTTTGCACACCAAGCGGAGTCTGCAAATCTGACACCTGAAAATTCAGTATATCTATGTCAGAGGCTCCAAATTTCGCCTGAACTTGGACTCTTTCGTACATGCTGAAGTAAACCTCCTTGTTGCTCATCAAAATAAGACTCCGAAGAAATCGCTCTCTCAGCTCCGTGCGCAATCGCTGCTCCTCCTCAACGTGGACGGCATCCGTTCCTGTTGTATGACACAGCGCGATATAGCGGGGGGAGCTGGGGTCAAAACCACGACTGTTCGGGTCAGGTCCTCTGGGCAGGCGCGACACGCTCACTGGGGTTTTCATATTGAAGCCAGGTAGCCTCCTTGGAAGACTTCTTAAATTAGTAAAACACGGCACGTCAGGAACCTGAAAACTGAACGTAGTTCAACCCTCAAAACAACATGCCAGTGATGTATGGCTAAGCATCTATAGCCGTGAATACCACCCTCTTAAGTAAAGGATACATCACATTTATCTGAATGATTGTGTATCTGTATTACATAGACGACTACTCGGAGACGTTTTCTTACTTTAACTTAACGCGTATTCCAGTGAAAGGATTACGTATCCACACTGTAACCATGGATGCTGATTTTTCTGAACCAAATTGATAAGTAACCTGTGCACATGGTGTGGTTCAATAAGACGAGAATTTCCCAACAGAACACAATCAATATAAACAGACTGTAGCAATCCAAATACACTTACCGTGCCAATTTGAGTTTTGTTAGCTAGCTAGCTAAATTGGCAAACTTGCTAGCGTAGCCATTGAAACACGCTTTTCAAGCCCAAGTTAAGATCAACCAATCGCATATCGATTTAGATATTGATAATGAATTTACCATATGTTCTCGGACTTATATTATATCCTTCAGGTGTCAGACAAAGAACATTGTTTTAAAACCACAAGCGGATAGTAGGTCACTATAACTGTAACCTGGGAAGCATGAAACGGAACTGACGTTTGTGACTCGTTTAGCTAAAAAAAAAAAAAACGCGCTGTCAAACGGAGACGTATGTCTAGGCGTGTCTATTGAAAACACGTGGGAAGCGGATACTGTGGAGTGGTGTTAACACGTCCCACAGCCAGCAGTAGAACTCCAGTCGATAGAATTTTCTCATGGGAGAATGGTGTTAGCACATAGTTCCGCACACACCCACGCTATTTTTAAAATTAGAAAATGTGTTTGAAAGTGACTTATTGAGTTTGTTTGGGAAAAACACGTGAAACACATTTACTTATATCTGCTACTTCAATTATATATGGATTTGTTTGGCTCAAAATAGTAATGCACTTAGTACCGGTGACTCATTTCACAGCTGTGGAAACCAATGGATTGCGTATGGAGCTCATGATGAGTGAAAACTAACAGCTGTAAGGGAAAGTTAAAATTAAAATTTATGTATGGGCACATCTGTGACGACAGCTTCTTTTCATAAGGAAGGAAGGAAATCAATATTTGTGCTGTGTTAGTGGGTCATCTTGCCTCGGGTGAGAATGAATGATAAAAGTGTCAGGTGACTTGGAAATGTACTGATTATCTCAACCATCAAAATACAATAAATCAGTGTAGTTTTGAGTGTACTGTAAGTTGTCACAGAAAATGTACATTTTTGATAAATGTTAAAAAAAAAAAGTGTAACAGTTTCACCCGCAAAATTGACTGAGGTGTCAACAAATTTCTGGATAAAGGTTACAACGAGTCTGTTCATTAACAGTTTTCATTAAGTTAACCTTTAGCCAAAATTAAATCAAAAAGTTAAAAAGTTTTATCTGGTAATCTTGCTGCATGAAATGCAAAACCTGATGGAAAGCAAATCTGCTTTAAATTAGGTTTACACTGTAGATTAATGCTCCATGACTTTAATTTCAAACTTAAATATCAGCTAAGAATTCAATTTACAGTTTAATCCCATGGTTTAATTAACCACAATTGTAGCAAAACAACCAGAACACAAGCATATCTGCTGACCCTGTTATGCTCTAACAGTACAGGTATGGCCTTAAGACCTCAATGATTGTTCCACATAACTTTAATAACTGATACAATCCATGTTTTTTCCATAACTTGTTCTTTGGATGTCATACCTGTGATGTTTCCACAGGATAGAGAAGAAAATGTCAATACAGGCTAATATGGGATACCACCACAATATCTTTAAGATATATGCTTCATATGTGCCTGTAACAAAAGAACTGCTCAAAATTGGTTGGATTACTTTGGACAATTTGCCAAAGATGTGTGTCACCATCTGATTGTGAAACAAGACAGTTTTTATTACTATTATTAAACAACCTGGGGGCGGTAAGATTTCAACATACAATTTCAAAAGCGATTTCATCATCTTTTCTGGGTATATAGCTGAGATAATTGGGGAGTAAGAACAAGGAATCTGTTCTTATTTGTCAGTGTATTGGGCTTCTAGGTACATGTTTTCACCTGCTGATGACGTGAATTACATTTATTTGAACAGACATCAACAAATCCTAGACAGTGCTTATTCTAGAAATTCTAGACTGGGAGGTGGTAATATATTATTAACTTTGATTTAGATCACTTAAAAATACAAGGGGTGAAAGTAATCGTTTTCTGAAACAAAATTTTATGCCATATGCCTCAGAGAGACACATAAGCTCACCCTATCACCACTACCCATGTACACATAATTTTAGTTCTTATTCTCTGTCCAAAGGAACCTCCCATTCTAAATAGGCTACACTGCCTTAAAATCATTACTTACCTGATAAAAGTAAACAGAAAGAATGGATAGCACTCTATGTAAGTTTTAACATGAAGTGTTAACCTATTGGCTATAAATTTACAGTTCATGGCACCTGTGTCAAGAGTAGGCATCCAAATGACCATGAGTCTGGCCCAAATGACAAGGAGCACACAAAACATACAGTGGCTGCACTGAGGGGAATGAACAAACTCAAGTTGAGAAGAGGTACTTTAAAACAGAGCTGGAGTTCCGGCACATGTCAATCCACATCTTTGGTCTATACCTCCCTATAAATTTTTTACACACCTTTCAGTTTTATAGTACAGTAACTGTTTGGTTTTTTTCAGTTAGAAGGGCCAAATGTTGCTAGTGGATGACAAAAAATTACTTAAGGCATACGTTTTTTGTTGGCCATGCTGAGAGGTTGTAGCTAGTCTTGACAGATCCAGGCTGTTACCCTGACATCTAAGTTGGGCATTATTCATATTGCCTCCACATCGGCTTGATAGTTATTCTACAGCTGCATGGCACCATTAAATATGTATGTCTACACATCTAATAACATATCACAGTCTAAATCCCATCCAAGATCTTAGACCATGTTTAGGTGATAATGACTCATCAGAAGAAAAAAACTGAAAGTTATGTTGAATAGTAAGACAGAGATGGTCTGTTTAGCACTTTTGGGGATGATGTGAGTTCAGAGAAAATATCACCTAGATCCTCAAGACTAGGTTGCAGCTAACTGCCTTGACTTTCATGATGCCCTCTCCTGGAAGCCCATTTTTAGCTGAAATGGCAAAATACTACTGAAGAAAAAAGAACGTAATTTTTATCTTTATCCATCACTGCTGAAGGAAGCACCCAACTAGATTTGACTATGGCTTGACTCAAACGCACCTCTATAAAAGGTCATTTTTGCTAACGGAGGTACATTTTCTGAGTGTCCTGCTTCGTTTTTTAGTTTCTCTAATTCATTTGTCAGGTAGATGTGTTAATTTCTTTATTTACTCACAGTAGTTGTACACAAGAATATTTAGTAATTATCCACATAATGGGTTGCTGACGATTTGTGGAGATCTTTATCAAAAGCAACATCTGTGAAATGTACAGGAGAGTGAAAATTGTTTAATTTGTTAAGTTGTTTAATTCCTTATGTTTTCACGTAAATTTAGCAAAAAGTGGTACATAATTATATTTATATAAAAAAACTTGTTGAATATTTGTACATGGGTGTGACAATTTAACATATCAACCATCAAAACTAGTCTGGTGAGCACATGACATGGAAAAAAGTTGTGTTCACTTTGTTCTATACTTAGCATCTGATTCACCCATGGATCCACCCCAGAAAATATCTGGAATTCTGTAAGGAACAGTGGTGAGTTCAAAACTACATTGGTGATACAGTCTTTAAAATCTGATCAGAGGCTCATATTTGAATGAAGGGGAGGGGTTATATTCATGTCTTCTTATCCATGCCCTGGTGCATACACTCATTTCTGTGATCCTAGGACAAGGAAGTCACAATGGTTGCCTTAAATGAATTGACTGGTATGTTTGCATCAGACTTAATCAAGATGATTAGAGATGAGAGAGAGAGGTTAAAGAGATTAAAGGGATTAAAAACTGGTGTAAATTAATAATTCTCCTAACTTACATCTCTTTGTTTACAGTCTTGTGCACCTTTTCACTCATGTTCATTAGAATCTACACACAAGGTAAGTGTCAAAGTTCTGTTATGTGTATATTTATAAGAAGTTTTAGTCAATTACAGGTATTGTTGGATTTTACAACATGTAGATGTTTCTATATGTGATGTGTGTAGGTATGAGAGAGAGAAAGGAAAATGGCTATTTAGTTTTTAGTCTTAGTTGTGTATGATATTGGTTCTGGTACCATTTTAATGTAGTTTCAAGGCTACTGCATTGGTAATGAGACCTATGCACAGAGATAATGCTGAATGGACTGACTATATGGCAGTGAGATGAGTGATGGTTGAGTGTTTTGCCTTGGAGAGAGGGAAGATGTGTGAGGTATTACTTGGGTGTGAGTTGAGAATCCAATTCATTATATAATTAGACAGTGACTGAAAATACATGAAAAGACAATCATTATTCAGCATAAATAAATAAAAGCTGATTCTCTCCAGACTAAAAAAATTGTCAACATGGTAAACATGTTTTGATCCTTTACTGTTGTCAGTCATAACAACCATTAAGTACATAGCTCTTAAATTCCAAGAGACATTGCTTCCTAAAGGTTCTACACCCTTTCAGTCTGTGAAATCACAAGGTGGGCACATAAGAAATTGATGCTAGTTTGACTGCTGTCTACTTGTGGTCAGACATGATTCTTCTTAAAGAATTTGAGACAGTGACTCAGCACATGTGTATGCTTCAAAGGGAACTCTGAAGACTCTGAGACTACTCTGAAGGCAAAGTGATAAAAGACTGGATGATGGTTTTGTTCTATTTACATGTATACTGTGAAGATAGTTTGAAACTCTCTCAGTTCACCTGCTCCCAGCTCTCCTTTTGTGATAACCTTTTTGACCCTCATGGCTTACACTATAAAGGACTATATGAATACACAGTGAACATGGTCCCTTGCTGTTTTTCAACACTTGGCTCTCTCAGAGCAGAGGGATAGCTTTGGTTCCTTTTTTTATACATGTGAAAACACCACATAAGTCACAAAATCAAGGCTTACTCTGTTATTGCACACATATATTATGAGCATCTCAACAAGGTCTCCTGACAGGAAAACAGATAATGAATCCACTAGAAAGGACTTTGTCTTTTCAAACCTAAATTCCCTAACACAAATGTTCTGTTTTGTCTACTTTTTTACTGTACCTGTATTCAAAATTATAACAATTATAATGCAAACAACTTTAACAGGATGATAGCAGTTCCATTAGAAGAATACCTCAGTGGGACCTCCAGATCCATTGTGCCAGTGATGTACATAAGTTACAGTTAATGGTTCACCATGAATAATGAGTATTAGACTGAATCCCAATATCACTCAGCTATAACCACAACCTTACTTCATCCCCTGAAACCAATTAATATACAGTTACTCTGAAAATTCTGTTTACAGCTGTAACCACTACAATTATACTGTTCGAATTCTTTTCTCCAAGATAACTAAGTTCCTGGATCACCACATTCAGTAAACTGGGGGATTCATCATGTAGGGTACTCATAATACAGTCATGTAAATGTAGATGTTCATTACAACAAGCCAATTCATCTGTAACAGATACTTTTCTGTCAAATTTAAAATTCTGACATGATGACCGCACCGTATGACCAAGGAAAGTTGCACATAACTCCAATTCCTGAAAATAACATGTCCCTACAACAGATGTCTCATTGATCCTAGTTTAGATGAGATAATGTGCGTTAAGTATCACCAGCATGTGAGTTAGATATCACCAGCATCATGTGTCGGGCAGAAAACCTGTGAAAGCTTAAAAATGCCTAATGTCAGCATGTGGTTTTATTAGATGATGAAAGTCAGTCATAGCTGTGAGTAACTTGAGCATGCCGCCTCCGTAGGAAGGAGCACATAATTATCCAGTATGAATCAGATCACTGTGGCCGATTATTGGAAGTACTGGACTGAACATTAAAAAAAAAATCAATACAAAAAGAAGAGCTGATCTCTCAGCTGTTCAAACAATTGCAGAAACAAACTAGATTTTCTTTTTTTTTTTTTTGCTTCTGTTAATATCCAAACATCCAAACATTGGACAGATAGTCTATTGCTGTTAGTTTGGGAATGTTAATATTGCCCTTGTTGGATCTTGTGATTTGTGATTTTAAAAGTAAACAAACCAGACCAGAAGCATGCTTGGAGAAAAGCTTTATTTGGTGGAGATGGAATCCGGCAGCATCTCTGTCTGCACCGATTTAAACTCAGCTTTTTCTTTTGAGAACTGTTACGGTGATCAGCCTGTTATACAATGAAACAAATGGCAACAGACAATAGGTTTGTCTGTGGTTACCATGTGCCCATTACCGGTTGTATTTTGCCTTAATTAATTGCTCTTGGCTCCAACTGTAACGTGGTGCCAGAAGTGTGAAGCTTTCTGTGTAACTATGATAATAAGATTAACAGGAGGTTCAACAGTTCTCTTATTCTGAACCATGTCTGTTCAGATGTTACTGTAATCTTACACACTCATGATAAAAAAATAATCAGTCACTGAGCTTGACACAGGTCAGTTGCAGTTGCTTTATAACCAAGTCATAACAATATTAAAACATGTTGAATTTTCTGACGTGAATGTTATTGTTTGGTTGGTTGAATGAAGTACTGATTGAACTTTACCTTCTTCCCAGGTGTGATATGTCCTAATGGAGAGCAATGGTAAGTGGCCAGCATGCACCATATTAATACTATGTAATGACACATGAATGCACTAGTTAATACTACACACTTATACGATAATTAAGTAATGTGGCTAGTTACAAAGGCAACTGTTAAAGTTATGGCTGTATGTATTGCTACATCTGAACTAGATTAGTTCTGTCAGAGTTTGTTATTCATCCTAAAGTTATTTTTATTAACAATTAAATCATATCAGCTTTCTCTATTAATTAATTAAACATTCCAATTAATTTAAGTGCTCAACAACAAAGTAGGTTGTATTGAATCAGGTATTCAACAATATTACACACAGTCTTATTAGAATTGCCAATGGAAAATTTTCACCACAGCACAGTTTGGCTCATTGCCTACATGTCTCAATCTATACTACACCATGCTGTCCAACAGTGCATCTTGGATTGTTGGAACCAGAACTATACAATCCTACCACTACTTCCCTCAACACGACAATTTTGCTGTCACATTGTCTGGTTCTTAACGAATAGACTCAACACTACTGTCATGGACTGAAGGAGATTCTGGATGCATGTGCAGGTTCCTCAGTTTTATTTGAAACAAGGCAGGATTAAACAAAGGATGTCAAGCAAATTACAGGTTCAGGATGCAGACTTTGGGCATACACAAAACATTGACAATGCAATTTCACACTCCAGACAAGGGAAACTAGGAGTATTTATATAGAACAGAACAGAACTAGACTGGACTACCCCAAAACAGGTGCAACCAATGATTCAATTTCCAGAGTTAACCAAGGAGTCAGGAAGTGCATGCAAATCTAACAAAATGGCCAGCAGAGGGAGACAGAGAGAACCAGTGTGTGACAACTGTTCACCATGCACTTGTGCCTATTTACTGTTGCCATGACAAAGACACATAGCCAGGGGTGGAAAAAGTAACAGTAGAAGTACTCTTCCTAAAAAAATGTACTCTAAGCATAGTTAAAGTATTTCTCCTGAAAAATACTTAAGTAAGACTAAAATAGTCACTCATTTACAATTTACAAAAACGGCTGTCAGTTTACTTACAGTACCTTTTTTTTAGCAAGAGTACTTCTACTGTTACTTTTTCCACCCTTGCGCATAGCACACCACACTTGCTCCCCATTTTCCTCTCAATCGCGGGAAGGAGCTGGGCAACAAGGCAGCCAGCTTAGCTAAAATGTAACAGTACCCCAAAGAAAATGTGCCTTCAATGAGGAACTTCAGCAAGTGTACCCATTTCTTAGCGCTACACGTCAGAACCAAAGCAATGTGTTCTGCAAATCTACATACTTGCATACTTACATACATTTTAAGTCTACATGTTCTGTTGGTCAATGGGGGGTGAGAGAACATTTGAAGTCTCCTTTGTGGAACGTGCTAAGTTTGTAAAAACAGACTTCGGGCGTGATCAATCTCTTCCTGTCACGTACACAAGTACACTAAATGCCAATATTTAGCAGGATGCTCTTTTCTTACTGTCCGTGGGTTTCATTACAACTTGCTGTTCAACATCATAATCTCTATAGACCTCTGGTTTTTCTATCTTTTCTGGTTCACATTCCATTCACATTCTTGACTTGAACTGGATGTGGTACAGAGCAGAAATTCTTCTTCAGAGCTGTTTTTTAAATGAATGAATAAATAATAAAAACAGTCAAAAAGTGGATATCCCATATTATACAGTTCCCATGTTATAAAGTATGTGGTGAATTTAAATACTGTTGCTTCTTGTAAAGAAACATATCAAAGGTCTCACAAATATCTTATCTCTCACAGATCAGGACCAGCTTCTAAGGAAACTTTACATTATTAAATGAGAAGTGTGCTTTTTCTCACTATCATGGTACCATTCAACACAAGATAGTAGACTACTAAGAGGCAATAATAATTAATTTTGCAAAAAATGAATACAAACTGTGGTTTCATAAGACTGGGAGATTCTTTAAAAAAATACCTGAAATTGGTCCATGAATAATTTCATATTTCTGTGTGTGTTTTAATGTGTTCCCTCACACTATTCACTATTTCTATTTATTTACTATTAGGCAACAATGTGTGGGCGTGTGCAAGGACAACACCGTGAACACATGTTTTGGTGGCACTGTCATGGAGCCTGGGGTTTACTGCTGTGAGCGCACTGCCTACAACATAACTGAGAGTTCCTGCTGTGAAGGTGAGGTAGATAGCATAAAGCTACTTCATCTTTATGCTAACTCATGGCAGCTTTACACCAGTGATTTGTGGGACTACCTGTGGAACTTGGTGAGGGACTTAATTTGATTGGAAAACTAGTTTAGTCGCATAAGGCAGCTAGATTTGGGTCATTTGGTCACTGAAAACACCAGAGGCTTTCATTTTTCAATAACCCTTTACAGCTGAGTTAGACTATCCACTCTCGGAGGCTTGTAACAGTGAAAAATGGTCCACCAGCTGTGTGTTGGTCAGGAAAAAATAGATTTTGATCTCAAAAAATTTTATTAGCTTATGATCCAAGGCAGTAAAATGCCACAACAATGGCTTAGCTCCTCACAGAGAATGTGAAACCAACGTAGCTAAAAGTATCAGTTCTTTTAAACTGTTAGGGCTATTCCACTGGTTAGGTGTTTGTCAAGGAAACACAGACAACACGCTCTTGAACTTTAACATGTCTCAGAAAAGTAGTGTGAAAGTGCCAGACCCATGGAACACACTGAGGAGCCTTAGTATAAATTGGGACGAAAGAGGGTTCTGCTAATTGTTTTGTAAGTGCTCAAAATTATTTGAAAATGAGCAGCTCAGATGCATAAATGCGAAAAGCCCCAAGTTGGTGTTGACCACAATCTGAATAGAAAAAAAACTCCTTGTGCCTTTCAGATAGTTCACAAGTCCTGTGAACTATCAAGTCCTACCTGTGAGGAGACAGAAGAGTGTATCACAGTGCCACAGATGAGTGGAGGTCAACTGACACAGCAGCAAGTCTGACAACAGATGTAGCTGTGATTCTATATGCAATGCAGTTGCAGAGAGTTGCAAGCTCACAAATACATGAGAGATGGAGACAGAAAAATATATCAGATGCAAAAGCCAGTTTAACCTAAGCCTGGACAATTTAACGAATAAAGTCGTTATATAAAGAAAATAAAGGTATTATGAGTAAAGTCATTATTTAACAAGAATAAACTCATTATTTAATGAGAATAAAGTCATAATTTAATGAGAATAAAGGCGTTATTTAAGGAAAATAAAGTCGTAATTTTAGGCCACATGTATTTTTAGAGGGGAAATATCAGAGGAGTAGCCTGCTGCCTGCGTTAAAATGAGGAACGTGGAGCATCTTGTGAAATCATACTTTAGTATAGGTTTCACAAATAACGAAATACTTAATCTTTTGGCACGAGTGCCATATTATCATATCAGGACTTTGATGTGTGTGGCACGGCATGATGTTGTGCTTGCACAGTGACAATAAAGCTCTTGAATCTTGAAACAGCAGTTGCTTCTGGGCCACTTTGTTGGTTGCTGGTAATATATTTTCCCAAATATTATGTTTTTTTTCTCGTTAAATAATGACTGTATTCTCGTTAATTAATGACTTTTTTCTCATTAATTAATGAATTTATTCTCGTTAATTGACGACTTTATTCTCATTAATCTACAGTTTTATTCTCGTTAAACAATGACTTTATTCTTGAAATCTCAGAATTTTTTTTTCACTCAATGTGGCCCTAATACTCCGTCATACGAAACGTTTGGAAAACAGACAGGAAAAGGTGGCTGCTTCTCAAGGTGGCTGCTCACAATCAATGGTGTAAGGCCATGTCCACACGTACACGCGCATTTTAAAACGTAGTTTTTTCTGTGTGTTTTGGCCTTTCATCCACACACAAACTGCGTTTTTGGTCATGGACCTTTTGCGAAATTTCTTCCAAGGTGAAGATGTTCAGAAAACCAGTTTTCAGGTTTGATATGTATACAGGGAAAACAGAGGGTGCGTCCAAAACTGCCTACTACATACTGCAAACTAAAGTTGTACTCAAGTACGTACTGCATGAGTACATGCTATAAGATTGTAGACAGAAGGAATTCTAGAATTTGGACACAATAGTAAGGTAATCAAATCGCGCCATATTTTTGTGCGTGAGCTTTATAATCACGGTTTAATGATGACTTCCTGTAAACAAAGACAGCTGTACTTTTAAAATCCTGTCTACCTTCCTGCACCAACATGTTTCTTATGCGAGTTTTTATCACACTTAGTGTTTTATTGATAACTTTAAACACTTCAAGGTTCAAGTGTATTCGAGCTAGAAGAAAACTCATACATAGAAGTTGTTTGATAGTTGTCTGCCATTTTCTCAGTCACAAATGACCGTGACAGATACACCCCTTTTTTCTATGTGGCCTAATGGGATTGAAAAGTGTCCAGTGCTCGCGTACTTCATTTTTCCAACGGAAGCAGTACGCCATCCAGTGAAATATCTGCTTTGGTCTGGGAGTTATGAGTATTTTAATACATTTTTTTCATGTTTTTCTGGTATAGGGTCACCATGTGGCCAAATTTCATGTAACTTGGTAGGGACCCAGTATTCTCCCTCTCAGTAAAATGTTCCAAGTTTGGCTTGAATCCATCCAAGCATTGCTGAGATATGGCTCACTTCTTGTTCGAAATTCATTGGATGACAGTGGCAACACTGTTTGCCCTAGCAAAATTGTTTTGATAACTTTTGGTCAGAGTGCACTGTAGATGATATGTACCAAATTTGGTGTGATAGGAACAACAGTCTAGGACTAGTTCGCAAAAGTAGGTTTTTCGAAAAATTCAAAAAGGCGGAAAATCTAATTGGGTGGAAAATGACAGCAATGGGTGCATCCATCATGACCCAAGGATTTAGGGAAAAAAAGATCACAACTCTAGGACAAAGGTTATGAGCAAAAGTATACCTTGAAATTTGGCCTGTTAGTGGCGCTACAGGGATGCATGGATTGACCCCAAATTTGGTGCTTGGATAGCTCGTACTGTGCCAAATTTTTTAAAAAATCCACCAAGGGGTTCTAGGGGCTGCCATAGAGTCCCATTTAGGAAACAATAGTGAAAAACTTTAACGATTACAATAGGGTTCCAGCAGCTTCGCTGTTTGGCCCCTAATGATACAGATCTTCTGGAACCAGCTGACAAAATAAGCGGTTCACATCAATGCCCTTTTTATATCTTTGTAGAAATATCTTGGAGGAGTAAAAATGATGAATCGTTTTAAAGGCACTTCCTTAACCTTATTTGAAATTAGATATTTAGAAGGTAGGCACCAGATTTTCTTCCAGACCAGGTCTGAATTAAGGTTATAAGGAACAACATTTGGAACAGAGACTGTTTCTTTCTGAAATAAAGCACGTGTATCACAGTTATTATCATTCTTTTTAGAGGAGAAACAGATCTGACCAACATCAGTAACAACAGGATCCAGTGGTAGTGAAGTCAGTTCAGATACTCTTGAGTTTCTAAGAAGCATTACAACACCAGAAGGGATTGCATCAAAAACTAAAGCATATTCCCTTGATGGTATAGGAACACCATACTTGCCAATGTCAATGTTTTCTCTGATCTTTGCCTTGGTCTCCCCAACAACAACGCAGCAAATGTCGGTAACTTTGTCTCTGATGTTTTCTTGTTTGTCTTCGGATATGCTGTGGACTTTAGGTTCCATCTTCGCTGGTTCCTTTCTGCCTCATTGACTTTCATTTCCACCTCTGACAGCCTCTGGACGTTATTCTCACATGTGGTCTTTACCAATCTCATGTCAGTTTTCAGGGTTTCGATCTCCATATACACGAAGTCAATGGAATTTTTTACAGAGCATCGATACTGACAGTCTTATGGTCAATCATGCTCTCCAGGCAGCAATGTTGTTTTGCAAATCAGTAAGTGTTATGTCACTTTTGAGTCTCTTTCCATCTGGTCTGGCAGGAGTATTTGGGTCGGACTCTGGCATGGATGCCAATTCTGGGCTCTGGCTTTGATTGTTGGGGCAAATATAATCATGCTTAGAGGCAGCGTGGGCGGCGGCCGTAGAACGAGCCTGAATTTTAGTAGTTGCCTTCGTACCCTTGGGTGAAACTCATATTCTTGGTGGATAACATTTTCTCTTTATCCTTACGCTGTGCTCAAATGGAAACATGGTGACAACGGTACAGCTTTGTGGAATGTTAGCCTATTTGGTAGGCCAGCACTACGAAGTTGAAACTAGCTGGTTGTTGAACCCGACGGACTACCGTGAAAACTGCAGTGTTGGCAAAGCTCTTGCTGGATGAAATTAAGCAGGGGCATACAAAGACGTATTACAAAGTAGTTTTGACATGAATGCTGTTCAAAAAGAGGATAGTAAGGGATGAGAACTGAAAACTCCGACTCAGCTATGCATCTCTGCAACTTTACTGGGCACCATCTTGAGCAGATCCTGCTTTTATCTCTTTTGTTGGCATGCTATTGACAGTGCTTGACAGTGTGGTTTTGCATTTTCATGTGGATGGAGATTTTTTTTTAAATAGTGCTTGGGTGCATCAGAATAGTAAAAAAAAAAAGATGTCCTATGTCCTTTCCTAACCACTTTTCCCTGACCTCGATGGAAAACGTCACGAGGTCAAGGAAAGATGGGAAGGAGAATTCATAAGGACTTGGGAAAAGACAACCGCGGTGCTAAGAGAATCCGACAGCACTTACACTAGGCTATGTAATTATGTGACTGCGGATGTTATTGATGTGCGTCTGCTGCAGCAAAACTATACCGTGTTCTGAAGATGAACTATTAAACAACACATTTGAGCGCTCCGTGCGCTCAGATGTGTTGTTTCATGCAGGCTATATAAACGTGGACAACCCAGTAAAAAAATATTACTTCGTCACCAAGGTAGGAATTGAAATAAAGAGAGGATTCCTATTAATATAGGCTACCTGTCACAAAAGTGAAACGAATTGTTGCTCACACTCACCCTCCTGTCCGCTCATATTTATTGACATGAATCTCAGTTAGTATGACTGTATGAAAATGACTGTTAAATTTATGCAAGATAGTCATAACATGTTAGGCCTACAAATCTACTACTGTACATATTATCATTCTTAAGTTTCAAACATATTGAATTAAAAACATCATCTGGCTATAAACGTGTCATAGGCTATCCCTTGTTGGTCATGTTGATCTGATCCATTTTTAGAAAATAGAATTTAATTTGTTTTGCAATTACTAATGCTTGTACGGCAGTACTAACACTTAGTTTTAATCAGAAATAGTTGGAAAATTGTTAGTAAATTATTTGTTCATATTGTGAATTTTTACTATTTTCTGTTAAGAATTTAAGTAAGAATGCATGAGCAGCCCTTTTATGGTCATATACGTCTTTTGACTGACACCATCACTTTGTAATGATAATTTTATTTTTTGACATTACTTGTATAGGATCAGCAAATCATTAAATGTGAAAACTTCAGCCAGATAATCTTTGTGTCGCGTCGTCAAGACACGCTTGACACTGTCCAGCAATTAGTGTTACATTCACATAATTGTTTGTTTCTGTGAACAACCGAATGGTGTGTCGATTCAAATGCTGCTGCTGTAAAGAATTGTGGGACAAAATGATCTCCTTTCCTTTTGTAAAGGATGGTCCAGTGTACCCTATGCTAAAGGGGATGGTGCTGCGCTGAAGCACCTTTCCTTAGCATTTAGTGAATTTGACCAGCTCTTATCATGGCTGCCACTTGGATACTTCCGGGTCATTTCACTCAGTTAGGAACCTTCCTAAGCAAAAAAAGACTATTCCGATGCACCCCTTGTGTGGGCGGTGGGATTTTTTTTTTTTTAAAGAAATACCTGTGTACGTGTGGACTAGGCCGAAGACTGTTGCAGATAAGAAATGTGACTGGTAGAACAAGAGGACTCATTGTCTTGTCAATTCTTCTGATAAATATCAGAACAAAATTTATAAAACTTAAATAGTAACAGCACCTAGCTGGGATGGAAATTCAGAAGTTGGTCACATATTTTCCAGCAACCTATGAGAACTGACACAAGTATGGTATGGCTGCACGTGTGTGTGTGTGTGTGTGCAAGGTAGACCTAGTATCTTTACGCACTGTATTGTACTACAACGATGACTCGGAGTCAACGTACATATGCAGGACAGACTTCAATTCAAAACTCCAAACCAGAACCAAATCACAAAGGCACAGATATCACATATCACCAACACAGGCAAGACAGGAAATCAGAGAATATTAACAGACCAGGGTCAGAACATGGAAAACAGGAATATCATCAAACAGGATTAACATGGATCAGAACAGTCAGTGGGAATGAGAGACTTCACTAAGAGTTTAGAGAAACAAAAAAGCGCATTTCCTGAAGTATACTGAGTGTCTGACCAATGAACAGGTGTAACCAATAATCAGTTCAATAGCCAGTGGTCAGCAAGCTGTTGTAGCCATGCACCAATAGGCAAATTCAGAGGGAGGTGGAGAAGGAGGTGTGACGCTGCCTTTCACACATCACTGTAGGTGATATAGTGAAGAAAGCTTGTTCAGAAATGAGGCACACTTTCCAGTCAAATGATGCAGCCAGAATGATCTGTAGCTGAAAGTAACCAAAACGCAACATATGGTATTTGATTTCCAGAAAAGCTACAGTTACCACAAAGCAAAAATTACCAAATGGTAAAGAAGGCTAACGCTTGCAGTTTTGGGTTCTGGTATGTCTGGAACGATTGAGGAAAGTGGTGCTGTTCTAAGAAGAGCCCAACAGAGAGTACACTTTCATCAGCAGGGAAAGAAATTTGGTGTGACCTATGGCATGCTGTTACAATAGTCTTACCTGCTTAGCTTCACTGTGCTGTGACTACACATCTACAAAAAAGAGGATGCAACTAATTGGTGTGCCCAAGGGATATGCTGTATCTCTTCAAATTCTGCCCACTCCCTTGTTTGTACCCTTCCCTCTGGGAAACATTTAAAGTCTGTCAGGCAGAATACCCCACTGATTCATATCGGCACTTCTCCTGGTACTGGAATGAAGCAGTTTCTCAGTAGCTCTGTTCTCAAACGCACACCATTTAGACATTCAATTCAATTCAATTTCATTTCAGTTCAAAAAACTTTATTGTCTATCACAAAATGATAGAAAATTGGGTTAGGGGCTCACAGACAACATAAAAACATACACCACTGAGAGACTCGCATAAAATGACATTGAAACACAAAGAAATCCATAAATAAATAAATAAAAGCATGTGTGCAAAACTACATTAAAAGGTATTGACCGTCTGTTGGTCTGGATGTTGCTCAGGGGCTCACAAACAACATAAAAACATACAGCAATGAAAGACTCACATAAAAGTACATTAAAACAAATGATTCCATAAATAAATAAATAAGGACATGTGTGTAAAGCTGCATTAAAATGTAGTGACAGTCTGTTTGGCCTTGTTTAAAATGGATATCACAGTAGGAATGAAAGAGTTTTTGTTGGTTCTCTTTTTGGCCAGAGGTACTCTGAAGCATCTGCCTGATGGGAGTAACTGAAAGGAATGGTGAAAGGGGTGTGAAGGGTCCTTAGTGATAGAGCCTGCCTTTCTTTTCACTGCATAATTGTAAAGGTCTGAGAGTTGGGTCTGAGTTGGGAGGGTGATTTGGTTGCATATTTGATGATTCTTGTGAATTTCTTCTTGTTTTCCTCTGTGAAGAAGTCGTGCCAGGATGAAATGTTGAATGGACTGATTCGATGAGTGACCAGTATACTTCTGTTAAGATGTCCTGTCAGACATTAAAAACTTTCAGCCTCCTCAGGAGAAACATGTGCTGTTGGGTGCTATATTCATGAATTAGGTATATTTATCAAAACATTTTTTAAATCAGTGTAACAATAATCAATGTAACAGTAGCTACTTTAGTATGTATATTATCTTGTTGCTCTATGTAATGTTTTACTGTATGTAAATACATAATGTCTTCTTCTGAGGAGTTCTACAACAAAATTCTAGCTATTTTTGTTTATATGGTATTGAAGAATTTGGAATAACTTGTCATACATGATATGACTTAGTGAGCTGGTATGAGAGTTTGGTCATGCAGTCAGCAGATGCATTGTCAGAGTGGGTTGACCTTGGTCTGATTCAGAACAGTGATAGGATCCTCTTCAGTGTACTTTAGCTTGTAAACCATTGTCATTGCTCTAGAGAATGAAAATAAAACAGATCAATAGTTAAAAAAAGTGGTTCGTAAAATAGATAAGTGACAAATTTAGTTGCATGGCAACTTTACACAACATTTTTGCTCCAAATCAATGCTTTGTGTTATGTGATTTCACACCTGGAAAAGTCTCAAACTGACTAGAGGACACATGTTGAATGAATCTAAAAACCTGAGTTTGTAGATTTTGTGAGACACATCAAGGAACATACCACAGACATCTTTGAGGTGAGTAACAAGGGTCATTAGATTAACTTAGCATGGGAACCCAAACACTTTGCAGACAAGCGGAAAAACACTTGCCAGGGAAACTAAATGTTTAGTGATAAAATGTAAAAGGAATGTATAAGACTCAGCCCTATCTCATCCACCAAACCACTGTAAGGACTCCAAAAATGTTATCATACTGCCTATGCAGGTAAAAGCTTGTTTGTAAACCTGGACTTGACATTTTCTGTCCACAAGTAGGCTGGAATTTAGACACTGGTGCCTCCAAGTTTTATGACTTTCCTATTAGCATTACTTTTTTAACTTTTATAATGACCAACCAGTTTCACATGAATCACGAGTGTGTTCATGTTTCCAGGGAAACTGACAACAGGCATAAGTCATTTGGTGTCTCAGTGCTGTGGATCACAAGCCTATGATCCACTGAACCAGATCTGCTGTGGATCTGTTGTGTTCAACCGGACCCTCACTGATACTGCATGCTGTGGGAAGAGTGAGTGAGACATCAGGTCACTTATTAATGTCTTTTCCATATAAAGTGCTTCGGACACAGTAGAAATATCTCTCTGATACATGTGTTTTCTTTCACCGAAGTTTTTTAATGTCTTGAATTATCTAACTTGTTCAACATCCCGACCTGATTGTCTTTACTTAGGTTTAAAATGGTAGAATTCTTTGGTGTCTAGCAGAGATGTATGTGATCCCTTATCTTTAAAACCTGATGTCACATAAAGAGTTCGGTGAAAGAACGTTTTACTTTGTAAGGCTTTTCGCCAAGGTTTCTTTTTTAAAACTTGCACAGAATAATCTTCAAGTTTCACTCTGACACACAGATATATATAATAAGACGACTCAGCTATGTTGTGGGGGCCAAAAAATCCTCCGGAGGCCGTCAGAACATTACCTCTGTTGTGGAAATGACACTTTCAACAATCTGACCCACTGCTGCTGTGACGCTGCCCCAGACAGGCTCCGTGTGGTGTCTCGCCAGGGTGACGTCTGTTGTCAAGGTTTGTATGCTGTATGCTGTCAGTGCTGTAACTACAGCCTAGTCTTTGTCTTAGTCATAGTCAGGCTTCTAGTATTTCACGCAGGGTTATTATGATTCCATTGTTGGCATACAGTTTAAAAAAGAGAATCCGGATCCGCTCAAAGCCAAAACGTCAGCCCACAAAAGGAACAAATCATTAACATCACAGTTTTAATGAACAAAAAAATGCAAAACATGGTAGTACTGAATATAACGACAGTTATAACAACTATTAAGAGTAGAATTATTATGACACCTCTTTTTATTAGCACCATTACGTTTTTAACTGTTTATCATTGTCAGGGTTCCTGCGTGACCTGCTCTCTATTGTGCCCCTGCTGGTCAGGTCTGGTGACAGCTGTCATTTGTTTTTGGTTTTGTCATGTGCTTTTGTTTATTTTGGTCTTCCATGTGCCCTGGCCCCGCCCCTCACTTATTGTGCTCACCTGTGTCTCGTTGAAGTAGTATTAGTCTGTCTATTTAAACCCTGCCTGTTCTACCCTTTGTTGGTCAGTTCGTGTTGTCAGGGAAAACAGGGGACTCAGTTGCAGACTCACTGATGAATAAATAAAATGTTTATTGTGCCAGGCAGAAGTCTTTCAATACACTAGGCAGAAAGCGGAATCCAAAAAACAAGCAGAGGTCGTACCACAGAGCAGTCAGAGGGAGGCAAACAATCCAAAACGGCAGGCAAAGGCAAAATCCAGAGACAGGCAAATGTTCAAAAGCAGGTACAGGGCAAGGCAGGCAGGCAGGCAGAAGAGGCAAAATCCAACAGGCAAAAAGTCAAAAAACAGGCAGAGGTCAAGAACAGAAGACAATCAGGATAACAAAAGGCTAGGACGACACACTGTGGAAGGCGGTACGAACTGACAAACAAAGGGTAGAACAGGCAGGGTTTAAATAGACAGACTAATACTACTTCAACGAGACACAGGTGAGCACAATAAGTGAGGGGCGGGGCCAGGGCACATGGAAGACCAAAATAAACAAAAGCACATGACAAAACCAAAAACAAATGACAGCTGTCACCAGACCTGACCAGCAGGGGCACAATAGAGAGCAGGTCACGCAGGAACCCTGACAATCATGACCAACAAGATATGCGTTAATGTGTTCAGGAAAGCTGACAACAGGCATAAGTCATTTGGTGTCTCCGAGCTGTGGATCAAAAGCCTATGATCCACTGAACCAGATCTGCTGTGGATCTGTTGTGTTCAACCGGACCCTCACTGATACTGCATGCTGTGGGAAGAGTGAGTGAGACATCAGGTCACTTATTAATGTCTTTTCCATATAAAGTGCTTCGGACACAGTAGAAATATCTCTCTGATACATGTGTTTTCTTTCACCGAAGTTTTTTAATGTCTTGAATTATCTAACTTGTTCAACATCCCGACCTGGTTGTCTTTACTTAGGTTTAAAATGGTAGAATTCTTTGGTGTCTAGCAGAGATGTATGTGATCCCTTATCTTTAAAACCTGATGTCACATAAAGAGTTCGGTGAAAGAACGTTTTACTTTGTAAGGCTTTTCGCCAAGGTTTCTTTTTTAAAACTTGCACAGAATAATCTTCAAGTTTCACTCTGACACACAGATATATATAATAAGACGACTCAGCTATGTTGTGGGGGCCAAAAAATCCTCCGGAGGCCGTCAGAACATTACCTCTGTTGTGGAAATGACACTTTCAACAATCTGACCCACTGCTGCTGTGACGCTGCCCCAGACAGGCTCCGTGTGGTGTCTCGCCAGGGTGACGTCTGTTGTCAAGGTTTGTATGCTGTATGCTGTCAGTGCTGTAACTACAGCCTAGTCTTTGTCTTAGTCATAGTCAGGCTTCTAGTATTTCACGCAGGGTTATTATGATTCCATTGTTGGCATACAGTTTAAAAAAGAGAATCCGGATCCGCTCAAAGCCAAAACGTCAGCCCACAAAAGGAACAAATCATTAACGTCACAGTTTTAATGAACAAAAAAATGCAAAACATGGTAGTACTGAATATAACGACAGTTATAACAACTATTAAGAGTAGAATTATTATGACACCTCTTTTTATTAGCACCATTACGTTTTTAACTGTTTATCATGACCAACAAGATATGCTTTAATGTGTTCAGGAAAGCTGATGTCAGGCAGAAGTCATTAACGTCACAGTTTTATTAAACCAAAAATTTTTAAATGAGCACAAAGTTTTAATGAATAACAGAGATCATTGGTAAAGCCAAAATTTTCTCAAGTCAAGAAAAGGTTTTTGAACTTGTTAGTTCTTACATATGTAATGTCACCATAGCTTCAGTAGAAAGAACACTAGTGTTATCAAAGTGTCCATCAAAGAGTTCAAGTTCAGTGAATTACGGAATGTGAGAAATGTAGGGCGTGATGGTGAAAGCCAAAATAAAAGAAATATAATAAATAAAAAAAATAAACGGGAGATGTGATGTATATTGACAGCTGGTACTTTTGCAGTAATTAGACAAAAAGGCAGATGAAGGTAAAGTTATGTACATAAATGTAGAGATGTTTTCTGTTTCTTCAAAGTTTGTAGTATTTGTTTCAGATTCACCCAATTTTCGGAAGATGAAAAGGGAACTGGTAAGATCAAATAAATTAATAAATAATCCACATGCATATTGATTTTAAAAAGCATATCAAAGAAGCATTTAAGGAGGCCAAATTAGTCATGTTTGTATATTACCAAAAAGCATTGCTCATAACTCCTTTATAAAACTTCTGTACCATTTCTTAAATTATTTAGAATATTTTATGCACTTTAAACTTGTTTGAACAAACAGATTCTGTGTACCTCATTAACTTGAACATATGTTGATGTCATTTTTTTAGTCCACCAAGAGTATGGAGTCACCCATTCAAAACATGTGAGAGAAAATCTTGTTATTCTTTCAAAACTGTAATCTCTTCCACTGGATACACTGATTTTGTCAATGTGCAGCTACTGACAGGTGCGAGGAAAGAAACAACTCCTTTATTTACTGAAACGTACTCCATAGAGACCGGTGGGTGGGGAGGGCGTTTCATTCATTTCCCGACACGACCAGGGATGTACTCCAGAAAGCGGGTTTAGTGAAATTTAGAGTAAGTAGTAAACCTTCTAATAGAAGAGTCCTAAGCCTTCATTCTCCTAGCAAAACAAAGCCATAAGGCTCTTTTATTAGGAGGTTTACTTCTTGTTCTGAGTTAACTAAGAGCTTTCACTAAACTCGCTTTCGGGAATTCCCCTCAGGATAGTAAAACTGGATTCTACGTCTGTGTACGCATCTCTTCTCATACTTCTCCAGCCGTCATGCTTGTTGTGACTATGAACTGACGAAAACGACTGTCGTTAACTGAACCATTGGCCAAATGCTCTTTACAAGTCAGAAATCTGAGGTATTTTATACTGAATGCAGTAACTTACTATATTCACCCAGTGCAATGCAGTTATCGTTATAATATTACAAGTTAAATGTGGTCGTAAAATGAGCAACCGTTTGCACTAGAAATAGCTTACTGCTGCATCCATGTGAAAAAATAAAGAAATGAGTGCTGAACAGGAAGCTGAGAACACGGGAGAGGCGAGGTTTGTTTTTAAACAATGATGCTTGCAGGCGGCGTGAAAAAGTCGTTCGTCTAAACAACGTGTTTTCTGAAATTACACATTTACGCCTTGCTCTCCTGGTTATGACTCGCGTATGATAATTTCCCTTAAAATACAATAATTTTCAGCTTCTGATACGATACTTTAATATTTCTCATCCGGCAACGCTACTGTACATTAGAAGGGAGCTAGGTCACCACTGCAATGGTTAACTTCTTTCTCCGTCGTTTGGCATAATATTCTGAGAGCCAAAAGTCCCGCTTCTGGCGACAGGGCAGACTGGTTTTATATTATTCTTAACGAGTTCGCAGAAACCATAAAATGCAACAATATGTATGTGAAACTATATGTTCACAGTATTATGAACGATTTGTGGTTTATCTGGTAGCATAGTGTGACTGATTTTACTAATTGCATTAGTAATGTACAAAGTTAGAGGTGCACTATTTGATAGATTCCCCCGCTCCCCCAACCTCGGGCTTCCAGTGGGGAGCCCTGAGGTCAACCGAACCTCGCCCCCTTCTCCATCTCGTACTTCTGAGTGGGAGACCTCAGGCAGTAGCCTACCTAGCTTTCAAACTAGAATCAGGGCGTCCACTCCGACAAGGTTAAATGACCCACGCTGTGACATGATATCATTGACGTGACGTGCCGTCAGTGATAGAAAACCGATCGCGCTGTCACCATTCCGAATTTTTTTGTGCGGGCGCCCCGTGCCGCCCCTGGCAAGGTGCCGCCCTGTGGGACTGCCCATGTCGCCCATGCCTAAATCTGCCCCTGGATCACATACACGCTTCCTCACCCAACCAGATACATGACTCATAAATATCCTCTAAATATAATTATTAGAGGGAGAGAGAGAGAAAGAGAGAGAGAGAGGTTCTGATTCTGACGCACTTAAAATGAAATAGCCTAACCCTAGACTGCTTACAACTACTAAGTGTCACAAAATGATAAAAATTATCGTACATTATGGGACTTTTGGCATTATTGATCGTACAGAGGGCAAAATTTTCGCACAAATACGGTCATTATCGTATATCTGGCAACGCTGATGTACAGTCTCGTTGATTTCTCCCGGCATATCTTTCTGGGGGGTTGGGGTCACCCACCTTTCTTTAGCTGATCCTTATAAATTCTGGAAGAGAATAAGCAGAAACACTGGTGCTCATAGCCAGCCCAATCCATAATATTTTAGGATTGATGTTTGACTGCCAGTTATGATGTCACTCTGTACCAGCAGCCAGTCTTATGTCTAGATCGCAAGGTATGCAACGTGATAATGTTTAATAAGAAGAGCGAAGCGTTCACTGGCTGTGCGCAATGTAGTTCATTTGGGAAATTGGAATGATCAGCAGATATTACTCGATTGTAAAGCACAATTTCTTTGTAATTCCATCTAAAGTAGGATACCCTTGACGCTGAAAATACGTTCCTGTCCCACTGGTGCTTTGAAGGCCCCAGCTCTTTAGCTCCGGTGTCTGTGTTTTGACAGCTCTGATTGCATATAATTAGTTGCAATGAAGCAGACACTATGACAACTTGGTAACGCCACTGCCTTTATGCTTTCTGTTTCTGTCTCAAACTGAGGGAAAATGCATTTAGCTGCCAGAATTAAGAAAATTTTGCCTAGGAGAGGGTACCCCTGGACCCCCATACAGGTCTGGCTTCATCCCGTGTTCTTAACCCCCCCCCCCCAATCCCCACCCCCAACCCGTACCCCCACTTTGAAACTCATTCCGATGCCACTGGTCGGCACACCACCAAGGTGAATTGGTTTAGTCTTGACTCTAGGTCTGTTGGGGTTGGCTAATGTATTTGTTACTTCCTTTTGATATTTATGAGTCTTATTTTTGTATATGTTTTTATATTTATACAGTTTTAAATGTTATGATTATGTGTTGTTCCAAAAGTCTGAATAAAAATTAGATTTAGTGCAGAATGGTGCTTTTTTTTCTTTTGGGGGGGGTAGACACAATTTTTGTTGGGGGGGGGGCACTGAAGGGGGGTTCGCCCAGGGCGCCATACAAGTTAGAACCGCCACTGACGTGATCATGTGCACACTCTGGTTTTGCTGTTTATTTTTGTATACATTATATGAATGAATAATTGTGCATACATTATCTTTCTATGTGTTTTTTACTTTTACACAGTGAAACGCACAACTGTAATCAGGTCTCCCCCAGCAGTGACACCTGCTGCAAAGACCCAGTCTCAGGTATGAAACAAAACCACAGATATTTGCACTTAAGACACCAAATGAATCAACTGGACCAGTACGTTCACTGAGCTGAGTGCTCGAGGGAACCCTGCTACATGCTTACATTTACATTGTGTGGTCTTAAAAACCATGCAAACCGGTTCTATTGCTGCCATGCATAATTCTGTCAATACTTCCACGTATGTCAGAAGTATAAGATTACACTTGATTCTATTAAGTACAAGATTTTTAGTTCTCGTAGGGATTCTACAATATTACAATAGAATAGCGATACGTTAACATTATTACAAGAAACTAGAACAGCAGAAGATGTTGTTGCTGCACACCCCAAGGCCAGGACAGTACCACAGGCCTCGTTCCCTCTTTCTCTTCCTTCTCTTCCTCTCTTTGTCTGAACAGAGTGGATTATCCATCCTCTTTATTTGCAAAGTCCAACAAGAACAATGGCCAAATGACGAGATGTGCCTTAGTAATGTGCACATATGACTTGATGCTGAAGAGTCAGTTGTTTCGTATAGTGTCCGCTGAGTAGATGTCTTGCAAAACGTGTCTGTATGGTTGATGATTTCAGATAGAGGCTAGACATCAGTCCCTGCAAAGTCAAAAAAGTCAAAAAACAAGCAGGGTCCAATACACAGGAACAAGCCACTGTGGGCTGGGCAAAATCAGAACTCAGGCAACAGGCAAGGGTCAATACATAGGAATACAGAACGGGAAACAGGGGTACCAACAGGGAGCAGGGCTAATAGGGAGCAAGGTAAATTACACAAGAACAAGGACTATGCATAGCTCAGTACAAGCAGCAAGTGAAAGACTTCGCAAGGCACAGAGGAAAACACAGGAGGATATATACACAAAAACACAATTGTTACACACAACAGAGAGTACCCAGACACAGGACACTGACTATTAGCATTAGAATGAATGAGAAATTTATTGCAGGTTTCAAAAATGGATTTAATGGGGGAAGAGAGAAAGCAGAGCGAAGTTGGTAACTGGCGCTGTTGGTGAAGCAGGTGAATGCAGGCTGGGCAGAGAGTGTGGCAGAGTGAGTTTACGACTAGCAGGAAACAAGTGGTGGAGACTGGCAGGCGATAGAGAACAGTCCTGAGCGCAGAGAGAGAATAATTAGATCAGCAAATCATAAACACAAAACAGGCTTGAATACACAATTCAAATGGCAGAGGAACAAGCCCTACCATACAGGATGAAGCAATGACCTGGCAATGAGTGGCAGAAAACCCGGGGCAGATAAACTGTAGCCCTGATTGAGTTGATGGTGTGCATGCTGAACGGCAAGCTGGAGAGTGAGGGAAGCGCCACAGCCACACGCACACACACACACACACACACACACACAGACAACAGGGGGAGCGGAGGAGACACAAGGAGGAGGGAGACACTAGAAACATAGGGGAAAAACAGCGAACACAGCCAAGACCATGGCAACAATGGTGAAACAAACTGAAGCCAGGTGTAATAATTAGGTCAAGAGGTGATCCGATAGACAATCAGGTCAGCTCAGCTCTGACTGAGCAGAAAGTAGAGAGGTAGAGATGGAAGAATGACACATACATCTGCTACAGATGTAAATATTGGACAGGTTATTTGGTTTTCCTGTCTGGTATTTTCCTTTGGAAACTAGAGGCAAGCAGACATTGTAAAACAAAGGATTGTCTGTGCAGACCAAGCTCTACTTCTGAAAAGCATTAGGGTCAAAGCATTTGTTCCATTATTAAAGGTTTTAAAAGTTATAAAACATATACAAAAAAAGATAGTTGTCTTCTTCCTGTAGATATCACTGCATAATTAAAAAAAGCATAATTAATGCCTGTTCTTCTCTAAAACATTCCAGAAAGTACAATAAGTAAACCAGGACATGTACCATAGAAGCCGTATAAAATAATTTGTGTTTGGTTGCCTGAGTTAAATGGTGCAATTGTTGCTCTGAGTCAAATACTATGTAAATTCATCCTCTACTGATTGTATGGAAAAAACAGCATTTGAAAGTCACGGGTTAAACAATCCCAGACCAACACCCAAAAGGAAACTATGTAGACATGAAATGAATCGTGGAAGTTTCAGCATCTCCGCCTGTCTGTCTCACTGTTGCTCCTCTGAGACCATATTTATTCATACTTCAAATACCACACCATAAAAATGTCTAGAATTGCTAACAAAAAACGTTTGATGGAAAAATACTTTCCTGGAAAAGCACAGACCTAAAATACCGAGCCCTCTGCTTCTTTGCTCCTCAAGACACAATGATTAAAAGGTCATTAATATCCCTGTGGCCATTACTGTCAGCCAACAACACAAAACATACCACACTTAGACGCACTACAACCCCGCCATGATTTGGAGACATCAGTACAAGACTTTCCTCAAAAGGAGTGAAAATGTTTCTTACTTGTTGAGTCAGATAATTACAATGTATTCTGATGTTTGTAATTTTACAATTACAGTTACAATTTACAATTTGGCATTTAGCAGACTCTTTTAACCAAAGTGACTTACAATAAGTGCATCAATCAGATTACATTACCCCATAAGCGGAAGATCACAATGAGACTGTAGCTGAATTACCCTCAGTATCACGCGTCTTGAATTCTGTGACAATAAACAATAAATAAAGTACATTTATTTAGTATAGTTAGTACATTTTTTTCTTTTCTTTTCTTTTTTTAATATGACAAGAAAGGGAGGTTAGGCAGTGGGAGACAGGTGGGTTCTGAAAAGGTGGGTTTTCAGTTTCCTGCGGAAGATGGCAAGAGATTCCACAGACCTGACTGAGTGACTAAGGTCATTCCACCATCGTGGAACAATGGCAGAGAAGAGGCGTGGTCGAGAAGAACGGCTGCCAGGTTCCCGAAGTGAGGGGACCATCAGCTGACCAGAGGTGGTTGAGTGGAGAGCTCTGGCTGGCTGATGAGCTGATGAGTGCTGTAAGCCAGCACCAGTGTCTTGAACTGGATGCGGGCTGCTACCGGAAGCCAGTGGAGTGTAGTAGGAAGCGGAGTGACATGAGAGTGTTTTGGGAGGTTGAATACTCAGCATGCAGCAGCAGCATTCTCAACAAGCTGAAGTGGCCTGATAGTGCAGGCCAGTAAGCCAGCCAGTAAGGCGTTGCAGAAGTCGAGGCGGGAGATGATAAGTGCTTGGACCAATAGCTGGGTTGCTTGTTGCGTGAGGAAGGGGCGTATCCTCCTGATGTTGAATAGGGAGAATCTACAGGATCAGGTGACCGCCACGATGTGGCTTGAGAGGTTCAACTGGTTGTCCAGGGTCACGCCAAGGTTTTTGGCTGCTCTGGAAGGGGACACCACAGGACCCTCAATGGTGATCACAGCGTCGATCGTAGAGAAGCTCTTAGAAGGAAAACAGAGAAGCTCAGTTTTCTCCAGGTTGAGCTTAAGATGGTTAGCAGACATCCAGGAGGCAATGTTGGCTAAGCTGGCTGCAATGCGTGGCTGGACCTGAGAGTCGGAGGGCGAGAAGGAGAAGAACAGCTGTGTATCATCGGCGTAGCAGTGGTAAGAAAGACCATGGGCAGAGATAACTTGTCCGAGTTATCTAGTGTAAAGAGAGAAAAGGAGTGGACCAAGTACGGAACCTTGTGGGACCCCAGTCTGGAAAGGGCGGGGGGAGGAGACCGATTTCCTCCAAGAAACCTGGTAAGAACGGTCAGACAGGTAGGACTCGAATCCATTTGAGCGTGGATCCCGCAAAGCCCATCCCAGCAAGGGATGAGAGGAGAATCTGGTGGTTAATTTTTGCTAATGCTGCTCCTTTCTCGGCTACACTGATCTTATAAAAGGGGCTTATCTCAGACATGACATTCCAATGGGAAGTGATTGAAATGGAACATTTAAAGGAAAGTAATAAGTGTAAGTAATAACCACAAAATCACAAAAGTTTAAGTTTAAGTTTAAGAGTTTATTTGTCATATGTAGGTTAACACCGGGTCAACGGTACAATGAAATGTGTGAGACGAGAGAAACAGGTCATCTCAGCAATAAGAGCACAGTAGTCGTAAGAATAAAAGTACAGTAAGGGATTTAAATAAAGAGTAAGACACTAAGGAGCAGAACAGAGCAAAATAGGGGATTAAAAAAAACAGTAGGAGAATAAGGAGTTAACTAAGAAAAAAATAGAACATTTCTCTACATTCTCTACAGCAAGTGCAATACTTGCACAGACACAATACTTACGAATGGATGAATGGCAAATACAGCATAGTAAATACAATACAAAATACAAAAAAGTAAATACAGAATACGATTCTCTTTGTAAATCAGTGAAAAACCATTGACTAAAAAGCCCAAGTTTCTTCAAAACAGCATCAGTTGCCAGTCAAACAATTTGTTTTAATAACCATTTATTATAATATATATGAACTGGTATCAAAAGATATCGAAATATTGGTATTTATGGACTGGTTCTGGATCAAATGCAGTTAACATAGTTTGACAGTTCCTAAGGACTGATTCTTGATCACCACTCTGGAGTTGGTGTTGAACCATGGTGTTGATTTAGGAAAAGGAGACAGAAGGCACCAGCTCCAAACAACATTAAATATGTATGTCTTTAAGTTTGCATAACAGCATAAAAGAAGTGTGTGTGTGTAGGTGTGTATGTGTGCGCACGCATGCATCCTTTGTTAGGAAAATGTCTTTTCCTACACTAAAGAGTTATTCACAAGCTGCAGGGTAAAATTTCTGCTTTAGCAACAAGGAACTTGTGTAATGATAAGAACATATTCACAAGTTCTGGGATGTGGCATCTGACTACAACCAGCATTTCAGTGTCAAAGTCTTGTTCAAAATTACCTAACTGGTAAGACCCCTAATTATAAATAGCAAATGCAAAAGCAAATGACAATTGAACAGGTGTTAGGTAATAGATGGGGTGCATGGTATGCACAGTTGTAGTAAAGGTATCATTTAAGTGTGATTTTTTTACTGATATGTGGATAGGGTGTTGCCAGTCCCTGACTAAAGTTGGGAGCACATTCCAATCACTGCAGGGCAATGAGTCTTGTCCTTGCATCAGGGATCTTGGGTTTATAAGGGAAATCAGGTTTATTGTTTAATTTGGCCAGGGATAGTTTTTCTGGCACAATACCTTTGGTACCTCAGAATGCCGAGGTATTGTGTGAGAGAATTTGGGTTGGCCATATGGTAATGGTCCAGTAAGGAAGAAGTTGCAGTTGTCTGATCTGGAGATCACTAACACCAGTGCCAAGATGAGGAGCTAGGTGGCACAGGAAGTCACCAATGCGTTGATCTTGCGATGATGCAGAGGAACAAGCTGTATCATAATAACATTTTTCCTGTGGAAGTTTGCCTGGAGGCGCTAATAGGCTTTCATCAGTGGTGACAAACATGTCCTGCAGTGTTTTCTGCACAGGTAGATCAAGTTCAGTTTGTGACAGTTTTAGAATGAGGATCACCTTTACAGTTTGCTCAAGCAGAGGAGAAGACTTTCAGAGTCAGAGTTCAGTATTGAGTCAGATCACTAGGTACCATCACCCCCCTGGGCTGCTCTTGACCTCATCTGCTGCTCTGTATGAAACATGTATGTAAGCCAAGGAGTGGAGGCCACTGAGTGAGCTGGTTTGGAGAGGCCAGAGTTTTCCTTACAAACTGTAACCTGTTCAGGCTGTATGTGGTGGTGATTGAGTGTACTCTTCTCACCCTGAGCTTATGGGGGAGCCAAATAAGGTCTTCACTAATTCCTATGTTTAAAATTTGAAGCACTTTTAAGGGACGTTATCAGAAGACTTTAATGCTCTTACTTGAACTAAATATTTCTAGGTCTAGTCCTACTTTTTATTAGGTTTTACCTCCTTAAGGGGAATATCCCACTGTCTGAAAAACCTTGATTATTATCTCATGCTATCATCTGTCCACTACTAACGTAATATTGGTATGTTTATGAATAGAAAACTTATTTCCCTGATAAAACTCCTTAGAGTGCATGTTCACTGGCGCGAATCAAGCGAAGCAAAGCTTTCCCATTCATTTTTAATGAAGCTGGGCAAACAGCCTACATGGGGCATTGTGGGATTGACATTGAAGTGAATACAGCGAACAGAGCAGAAATATTTTTAATTTTATTCACATGAGGAGCAAATTCGCCTGGCAGTGGCCAATCGGATTGTTTCTTGCAACGTAGCAACCTTTCGTCATGGTGAACAGTCTATGTCTATGGACAACCAAACGGAGTGCATTTGAAAGACATGCCCCCAGAGAGAAGAGCCGCTGATGGCTCTGGCAAGCTGTAGAAGTTCGCTTTGCTCCAGTGGACACACACTGTTAAAGTTTCCGCTTACTGGGTGGGCCAGTTAGAGGACTATCCCTCCAGATTTTGCCGCCACAGGATTACAGAATATTTCGTCTCTACCTCTGCCTCTCCTGATGTGTTGCCTATAAACATCAGGAGCTATCCCACACACTTATTCCCACAGTTTTATTTGGTCAGCACTCAACATGCTCAGATTTAATATTTTGTCTTTTCTTCACCACAATAGAAATTCAGCATTTTTTTATTTTCCCAGTGAGCTGGATCAGGTCTAGCTCTAGTAGAGGGATCCAGGCCTTGAAATAAGCTTAGGTCAAACCAAGAAGTTATGACAGGCTGAATACAGCTGCAAAGCTGAGATAAGTAGACATGTTGGTCTCAGTTTTCTGACCTGGGCACTCCTTGGTCATCTCCATCATTTTGTTCGACAGAAAAATTTGCTTTAAAGACACTCATCAGCTGACGTTTTTCTACACGACTTCTGTTGGGATAAGGGCATTGAGACCTAGAATATTTTTAGTAATTGCCTTTATTCTTTGATTGCTTTGATCCCACTCACGGCTAAGACCAACGCACTAACACACTCATTGGACAAATAACAAAAATACAGGGCTTAACACACATAATCACAGAAATAAACTGACGACAGATACACAGCATAAGATTAACAACTGGAATTACACTTTCTTCACAAGAATCATGTCACTGAACAGTTGCATCTACTTGACTCTACTACTCAACTACATTTTATTTAACTTCTGCATGCGGGCTACACTGTGAGGCCACAGCAGTCAATATTGTCAATGTCCAAGTGATATTAACCTTTGAATGTGTCTTTACATTTTCACAAAATAATTATCTCAGACAGCATACAATACACAATACATTTCATGACTATTCGCTTTTATGATGAAACTTAAAGAACTTACGAGATTTAGAAAAGTGAGTGGTCAAATAGAAAGGGTTCTTCAGCAGAAAACAAAAAGAAAAGAAAGAGAAGAAAGACTGTGTAGATTAGAGCTCCACACTGCTATTCAATACAGCCAGTTGGCAGTAGGATTTCTACAGTTTGTTTCAAGTAACTCTTACACTCTATGTTTTTGCCCTGCCTTCTCTCTCTCTCTCTCTCTCTCTCTCTCTCTGTCTTTCTTTTGCTCTCACTGTCGCTCTTGCGCTCATTCACGCTTTTTCTGTCTCTCTCCAAAGGAAAGTGCTGGGACCCCAAAACCCACATTTGTTGCTCAGGAAGTCCCTTCAAAACATCAGGTCTTACTAAGGTAAATTTGAGAGTATACCTTTACCTCTGTTTTTTTGAGGTATGAGACCAAGTCTCCATTACTTTACTAGTGGGTATATCTCACTTAGTTTTCGAAAATAGCATGCGTGGCTCTCACGTTTGACACTCTGTCTTCTCAGTGCTGTGGTAAAAAGTCATACAGCCTTACCGATAGGAGGACACTCTGCTGTGATGGGGTACTGCATACGTCAGTGGACGAGGGTATGGAATGTGTGGGAACTCAACCATTCTCACCAGCCAGCACAACTGTGTGCAGACAAGTGGTGTACGCCAAGCCTGGTCAGCACTGCTGTGGAAATGCCACTTACAACCCACGAAGGCAGATCTGCTGTGATGGACACAGGTACAAAGCTCTCTCTCATAGTATGAAGCAAAACAAACAGAATGCAGTGTCGCGTAGAAGTGATGTCGTTTCTGTTCTCTTCATTTGTGGGCTCCAAATGAGACATTTTCTCAGTGAGGCTGTAAAAAGGCTGGGAAAAAAGTTTAGAGAATGTAGGAATATTTTTGTGTTGATTACAGGCTTTTATCATCTCTAGGTATGTGAACAGCCAAAGCTGGGTGAACTTTTTATGTTTTTAATATCTAATGACAAACGTATCCAAAACAAATTTATGACTTTAAAAGCATTTTTGGGCTTGTTTTTGCATTTGAGGCTTCCAGAAATGAGACAATGTCTGAATTTTGCGAGCAAAGGGTGGGAGGCAAAGGGAAGCAGGGTGTGGAAGGAAAATTCTCTTGGTGTTCAGTCATAGGTGTGTTTTTTCGTTTGGCTGGATTCACAGAGGTAGGCATGGAATTTGGCTAGTGTAATGCAGACGTGAGACAACATCTCAGTGCAGTTCACACACTCTCAGACTGAGGGTCAAATGTTCAAGAGCGATGGATAGAGTGGATATGAATGACTCATCCTCCACACAATATGACATTTGTTTGAACTGGTATACTGGCACAGACTGATCTATGCATTGACTGATCTCTGCATTGGCAGGTGAAGGTAATTTACTAGAAAATCCTTAGTCTGACATCATCTGCATACTGATTTATGATCTTCCTCAGTCCCTTCAAGGAACAAATATAAAATTTAGTCTCTGAAAATTTAGTCTTTCTCTTTTGAGAGGAAATGTTTATTCATGTAACGAAAGAGCCCAAGTCATAAATGTTGGGATTTATGGGCAGTATTATATCTTAACTGCTCAGGCACTGAAGTATGAACCAGAAATGCTTGTGTGTTGTAGCCAACAACACACTGTTCTTGTAAGCATGTTTTTTTGTTGTTGTCTTTGGGAATTCTTGTGCTCTTTGCAATGCCCAGACACATGCCTCGAATACAAACCATTGAACTTGTTCTGAACTCCGGAAATATTTTGATATTGATCCAAAACTCGTTTCATTTCATTTTTTTCCTTGAGGTGTTTCTAACTGCTACAAGCTGTAGTAACTGCTTTTCACCAGTGGTTGTGCTCTAACATGGCATTTGCTAGTTCCAGAGCGAAACATTACTGGACAGTATGTAAATGACAGAGGAGATATGAGAAGTGCAATGAAAAAGCCACAAATAACAGTGCTGATGTAAGGTCAAGTTAAAATTCCAAAGTTAATAGATTCTGAGTGTTCCAACTTCAGTAGAGTTGGAGACCTTTTTCCTCTTTTTCACTTCAAAGTAATGAATAACTTAATAAGCTAAAAGAAACAAGTTCTGCTCCATATGGAGAACCACAAAGGCTTTGAAAGTGACAACCACAGTAGAGGAAACTTCAACTGAAACTGAAGTCCTCAAGTTCTTAAGCTCTAATCATAGGCAAGAACCAAGTTGTTTCTCTGATCCTTAATTTTATTTATTTATTTACTTATTTATTGTCTACACAGATACAGCAGAGAGAAGGATACTGAATGCTGTGGTTCCCAGGCTTATAACCGAAGCAGCACCAACCATGTGTGTTGCTCTGGTCGACTGCATGCCTTGTCAGCTGACAGCTCCAGGAAGAACTTTAGGTGCTGTGGACTGCTGCTGACAGATCCCTCCAAGCAGGAGTGCTGTTCCTCAGGGGAACGAGCGTTGCTTTACTCCGCCAAGCCAGGTTTTGCCTGCTGCGGGGATCGCTACTACAACACTTCCCTGTGGTCCTGCTGCCTCCATCGCCTCACTTCCAAACTGGTTACTGGGAATTATCACCCAAGTGAGAAAGGTAGGCGTCATCTCAGTGCCTGACACCACTGAGGCCTGAACATAGTTGTGTATGCAGATAAATGCATTGGCAAGAGTGAGATGACACAAGTCGCTTTGTACATAAAGCATTAGGAGTAGAAAACATGATATTTCCTCAAAACAAGGGAGATTTTATGATATTGATTATAAAGCATATATTTTTGAATGTTGTTTGTCACTAGAGAGCAAAAAACTTCAGTTACACTTTGGCAACATGGTGGCTAAAAAAATATGATGTCATATTAGGCGGCATAGCCAAATGTTGGTTAAATTAAGCAGTTTCTAAATGGCCAGTTGAGGAAAGGTAGTATAGTCAGTTTCACTTGATTCTTATTTAATTCTTCTGAAATGTATGTTGTTTCATTCAGCTGATTTTATTCATCACTCAAAAAGTAAAAACACATTCCTCTGTTTAATCTTAGTTTGATATCTTTACAGGTCGTTAAAGACAGTGTGAAATTTGACTCAGTGGTCTGGAATGCTACTGTATCATGGCCCCAACTTTACCTTACCTAAGGGCATAAACGGTTAACAAGCAACCATCCGGAAATCCCTAAATTAAACTTGTGAAATAAATCACGCCTGTCACACCAAGTCAGGAGAGTTTGCTGTGTTTCCGGCATTGCGGGGGTGTCTACAACAACCTCCAAGTTTTGTTTTGTTTTTTCCCACATGAACATTTGAACAGAAGCCTCATTGTTCTGAGTGTTTGTAACCGACGTTGTGACTCATTTGGCAATCGCTGAATTTTCCCTGCATGCTCATGGTTAAAACATGCCACTTATCTAAAATTCTTCCATAAGTTTGTGATGCTGCGAGATAATTCTCGCAAGTGTTTAGATCATTGTTTTTGGGTAGGATGCGGCTGAGGTGGCTTATAACAAAAACAATGAGATGATTGTAGTAAGTTGTAAGTCCATCAAGGCTTTGCAATTTTTACAAAAGTTTTCTCCTACTGCTTAAATAAAAAGTATTTCTGAACATATGGCACTGAATTGGAAAAATGGTTCACGTCAGAGGAAAATTAGTTTCCAAATATTGGTCTGATGCATACTATAAATGTCAGTTGATAACAAAACTATAAAATCTACATTCCATATGTGTATTAAAGTCAAAGTAGGAGGTTTGACACTAATTTAATGGAACTACTACTGCGCATAATAAAACAGCAACTGCAGTCCTTTTCACTATATTTTTTCTTCACAGTTTGAAATATCTAATTTCATGCAATATATTTAGTCTCCCCCTTGCAATTACAGTTGAAGGGAGTGAGGTTAGCACATGCTTCCTTCATCAGTTGTGAAGCCAGTGACTGCAATTATGCAATTATAAAGCTGTTTGTAAATGTATATATATGTACATATACACATGTGTGTGTGTGTGTGTGTGTGTGTATATATATATATATATATATATATATATACACACACACATACACGTATACACACACACACACACACATATACATACATACATACATACATACATATATATCACATTACTTCTTTGGGAGCCATCCCTCTTGTTCACAGTGAGGTCCGACTTACTCGTCCAGGTTCTACATTTTACCTTCATGTCCTCTTGTGTAATCAATGTAATGTTACAATTACAGTTCAGTCTTCACTTATTCCTGTAAGAGTCTTCCCCTCAGCAGCGGTGTTTGGCAAAACGCAGGTGCAGCTATCAATTTCCAACAATACTTGAGCCAGTGGCCCAACTTATACTGGCCCAGATGCAAAAACCAAAGGAGAAGACACTTATTTTCCCCATAGTTTACTTTTTGGGCTGAAAAACATTATGCTATGCCAAAGGTCACCATGATGTTGCGTACATGACATTGTAAATAAGACTGAAACCTAACTTTGATGTCACATCACTGTGTTAGTGATTAGACAGAAAAATCATCCCACATTTTGCTACTCAGTCAAACATAAAAGAGCCCATTCAGAGTAAATGAAACAAATCAGTCAGATAAAACCCTTGTTTCGCTTTTATATGATTCTGTGGTTATAAAAGCAATTTCTTGTCCTTCTGTTTCCAGTGTCCCAGCTTCAGTCTTTAGCAGACCTGAGGATGTCTGGCATATGCAAAGAACGAGGTAATGCCCTGTATTCACCCTGTGTTTCAGTCATATCCTCATCTGTTTCATCAGCGGATGTGGAGCTCACTGAGTCACTGATGGAGCTCACTGAGTCACTGACTTATGAATTTGTCAAATGGTTAGCATTTTAGACTTATTGCTCAGCTCATAGGAAAAGAGGATTTCAATCCTTCAAAAAAAAAAAAAAAACTAAGCAAATAAACAAACTTTTAGATGTTTTTGACATGCTGTGCTTACAGTACGATGTAAATGTGTGCGTGTGAATATATATAATTTTAACATTTTTTTTTACCAGTTACTGTGGGCAGAGTAGAGAGCATGGCGCTGATGCAAAAAGAGCGTTTTATTGTCCTGAAGGACGTAGTGGACATCCATGTGCAGAAGGGCAAAACCAAGCTGACCGTCAGCCCCAGACCTCTCCTTCTCAAACCACTCAATCACTGCAGCACCCCTCCTCTTGAGCAAGGTGAAACTTACCTGTGGAAGAAGTCTAGAGATCAGTACCTCCCCATCTTTCACCTGAAAGACTTGAGTTCTCTCCTTGCTCTTCTGTTTCACTGCTCTCTGTGAAAGTCACAATGTGGTTCATTTGAGCTGTGATATTTGATGAAATATGAAATAGATATGTTGCACCATCACACACATGCATTTGATGCTCAGAATGCATCAAACAGGTAAAAAAGGCCGCTGTGAAATAACGCTACAAGCCTTGCAATCCATTTTTCATACATAATTGTTCATTTTACTGATGTTTACTTTTCCTGCATCAGTCACACCGGAGGACATGTTGCATGTTTAAACTGAAAATAGTGTGTGTGTGTGTGCGTGTGTGTGTGTACCAGTATACCTTTTGTAAGCACAAATGAGATTCATTGATTGTGCTGTATCGTATAGGGGGTTCTGTTTTTGGTGTTGATTTACATGTTTAATTGGACATGTTTAATTTGACAGTTATTTTCTAATTGTATTATCTTGTTGATAAGCAACAAAGTCTTTAAACTAAGCTAATACTTACAGTTTAACTGTGTTAATCAGAGTTTATATTCACAGAGGCAGTTATTTGCTGTTTGAACATGTTTAAAAGCTATTACTTTTTATATGTAATTTATATTAACCATTTATATGCTATGATTATCTATTTTTAATACTCCTGTTACAAGGTGTCTTTTATAAGGTGTAAGGTGTCTTTTCCTCTGTGAATTTTCATGCAAGACTGCATGGAGATTAAGCTACTCTCACAAAATTTGTCTACCAGTGCATCTAAAGTCACAGGTAGAGGATGTAATACAGTAAAAACATTACATGACAATAAAAACCAAATAAAGTGTACTTAATGGAAACATACTGACAGTTTGCCCACACCTCATTACATAATTTTCATAATAAAGCATGTTCAGAGTTGCAGACTTGGCACAGACCTTGAGATATTTTCGTTTTGCCTGCAAAAATAGACCAACAAGAGCAGTTCTTTTTTTTTTTTTTGTATTTCTGCAGCCATTATTGCTTTCTCCCTATAAAGTCAGAGAACTTCACTGGTTGATATAAAAAAAAAGCAGCACCTATAGTCAAATCAAAGTTATCACTGACTCAAAGAATTATGGTTATAACCTTAACCCTTCTTCAAGAGCAACTCGCAATTAGTTCTTAGGTAGTTTTTTTCAATTTCTTATAAGTTTGTATGCGGTCACACATCTGGAGTTACCGTGGTGTTAAGTGTTTTTCCTAGGGAGTCAGCTGTCATGCCTGAGCACTGAATCCATGAACTTCTGTTTATTAGACAAAGTCCCTTGCCATCACACAATCCCCCTTCTGCCTAATGGGCAAGTCCAAAGATAAACTTAAAACAAACACACAAATGACCCTTGGGTTAGTCAAAACATTACTATCTAGATTTCAAATCACCAGTTCGAGAAGAATCACAAAGTAAACATATTAAGATGATGACATGTTACACGTGTTAAACACAATACACATTACATGGTAGATGGTGCTAACTACATAAAAGTCTGCATAAAGATGGTCTGCTTAAATAAAACAGAAGAACTTGTGTTGTCAGGTTCATCACAAGGATAAAATCACAAAGTCTTTCATTTGTTCCTTCCTGTGACTCATATGTCAGACCACATAGCAGTTAACTTGGGGGTCATGCTCATGTAAGCCTGTCAAAACTTTGAAGCATGACTTGCTTTTCAGTTATTTTTTCTCATAGAGCTGTGGTAATACACTGCAATGTTTTAGCACCCTTACAGTGGATCGTGGGATTATAAATCATGCAATTATGAACTTTTCAGATTAAAAATTTATTTTTCTTATTTGAAAAATATAACCCTGTAAAAAGAAATCAATGAATATTGGCATTACTAGTGTCATTAGTGATTTTTTCTAACATCAGGGCATACAGTCTGTTGAACTCCATTATTCAAGCACAGGAAAATGATTAAAGGGAGAACCATGGCACTCTGGAAGTTAATCAAGAGCGAGTGGTCTGTGTGTAGGAGGTGACTATTCTAATTAAATTCATTTAGTGAGATTAAGGTAATTAAGACTTTGGAAACAGAATAGCCCACAAAACCTCAATGACTGCCACTTAAATCGGAAAAGACTAGAGGCATGTGCAGAATAACAACACACACAAACAAGCCAGTGTTTATAGGTGTGACTGGAACAGTATCAGGCAGCAAGTGAAGGACAGTCTTTTTCATTGCAGTACACAGGCTACTGATATTTTTCCTTATCGTTAGATTAAAAAATCCACAAACCGTCCCCATTTCTCTCTCTCTCTCTCAGACACCTACACACACACATTTTTTTTTCTCTCATGCTCCGGGCCATGGAGAGAACTAATGGAAAAACTATGCATCATCAAACTGTCATGTATATCAAAGACCTTGCTCAATCGTGCCAAGACCAGTGCTGACAATATCAAAATAGTATCAAGGTGAAATTACTTCAGTTTTCACAATTTCTCTATATTGTGCTAATTGTATGTGATTAAAACTATGGTATATACACTACAATAAATAAATAAATAGATAGGTAAATGTATAAATAAATAAACAGCTCAGTAAATTAATAAAAAGAATATGTACATTAATAAATAAATAGCTCAATAGAAAGAGCATTGATCCCTTTCACTTTATTTTCTGAGAATAAAAGGCTACTAATTTTCACTGACATTTTTAACTCACTATCCCAGGCCTCCCCAACTTCAAGAGTCACCTCTGTCTCCTCAGTGGGTTCATTCCTCAAAAGGGTAGCAGCATGAATCGTTTTTGGAATTGGATAAAAATCCAACAACCGGCTAAGTTAAAATGGCTTCTGTGCCCTCCTCTCTTGATCCTGGTGCCTATATTCTGATCTAACCCAGTCCTCAGCCTGTTCAGCTCTCAGTTTGCTCAGTTTTAGCACAGTCTGCAATGTAGCCTCTTATCCTTGAGTCTGGTCCAGTGTGGTAATCTCTGGAAGGCTCCACTGTGAAATCTTGCTTCAGACTGCCAATTCAAGTTCACCATCAGGTTACTTCACTAAAACACAACCAAGATAGCTGCCCGTATGATTAAGTGTGCCTCTATGTAGTAATCATTGTTTCATATTTCTGGTCATATCAGTTAACCTGTTACTGCAGACTATATCTATAGCCCTTACTATGTCTGACCTGACCTTGCAGCCTACTTTTTTCTGGCCCTTGACCATCTCAGCCCTAGGGACGTTCAGGAAGTTTCTTCAGACTTAAACAGTGAAGCATTTCAGATTGCTAATACTGTGGGACTAAATGAAGCACATATTCACTCAAAGAACAGTACAGTATTTTTAAAATTGTGAAAAGCAGTTTGCATATTGACAAAAAAACAACTCCCTCAACGGCTCTGGCCTCAGGAAAAATCGATTGGGCCATCAAATATTTCCTCTGCTGTCGTAAACGGCTCCGCCTCCTTGATATACACAGTAACCGACTCAGTGTTTCCTAGGAAACACAACAACAAACCATTGATTTTAAGCGTCTCTAGCACCAGTTGGTTCTTACAACCACGGCATCAGCAGTGACACTGTACGAAGTTTCTTTACTTAAATGATATAATGATCTGTTTTCATAGCTGACTCACTTAATTGATGTATAGACACCACATCAAAGAAAATGGTAAGTATGACATGATGTTCCAGTACCTTACAGGCGACGTTAGATGGATATGTCAGATGGCTATCCCGTACACTAGCAACTAATTCACGAACGCAATACTAGATACAACAAAAAAAATTCCGGTTGCACCTATTCTTCGCAGCCGCAAAGCTTGTTGTCGAAGAGCGGTAATATCCGTTACGGACGCTATCGGATGCGTGCCCCTACCTCTGAGGTAGACGAAACACTATTTGGAACACCGAAACAGGTGATTCTGGATTGCTTCGATTTTCCCTATTCACCTTTGATCAGTTTTAGTTTACAAATTCCCATGATCGCAAATGCATTCTATCGCACTTTTAGGAACTCATCGATATCAGCTCTTGCCTATCGTTTCAGCATCCTGCACGCGAGGGGGACTCAGACGGCAGGTCACAGAAAACAGAAAAAATTCGTGTCATCACAAAGGATCTCATTCGGGACATAAGGCAAGACTGTTTTTTTCACACGGCATCACGTGTAGATGACATTACTCCAATTTCAGTATTATGCATTAGAGCTTAACTTTTTATTTGAGCCCCTGAGCGGTTCAGTTCTGATCAGTCATTACTGTTTTTTGAAGATAACATCAGGAAATAAGAGCCTTCAGAATTAATATTTTTATTTTGTCAGAATCCCATGTAAGGATCCTTCAGGCCTCTCCATCATTCTGTGCCCCTCGGAAATCGAACGAATCACCACAAAGTCTCGCATTCCCACTAAAGAGGAGAGAGAAAGCGCTTTGGAGTCACAACGCCAAGCTCGAGAGGCAGCAATGGTAATCGGTCTGTCCTTAATCTCTGAGAACAGTAGCCTTAGATGGCCAGTTTGCTCTGTCCAGCTTGTGACTTGTGAATTATGCCGTCACCTCATTTACACCACTTGGATACATTAATCCACGTGCTGTACTGGACTGAAACCTCGTGAGACAAAACTGCTTGCTGTGAGTGTCCTGTGTTGGTTTTAACCATTCTATTCACTGTCAGTCAGTGACAGAGATTAGGACGCATACACACACACACAGACACACATACATACAATTACACTGAGGTTTCACCGTGAGTTGTGTTCTGGCTGTGCTAGGAGGCTGCAGAGGAGAGGAAAGCACACATGCGGCAGGCAGACTTGTCTCGGCAGAAGAACCAGGGTCTGAGTGACTTGGAGGCTGAGGCACGGGACAGAGCACAGTACCTGCTAGAAAGAGCTAATGCCATGAGGTTGGAACAGGAAGATGAGGTCAAGAAACTCAATGAGGTAAGAGGAGCTTGCTCGCTCACACCTTTTTACTGTGTTCTCTCTTCTGTCCCTTTTTACATCTTATCTCCCTCACTCAATTTACCTGGTCAGATATAGAGTGTACACATGTGTTGAGTCAGGTGTGTTTCTGCTTCCTGTCATCTGTGTGTATGTGTGTGTGTGTTTGCATGTGCATGTGTAAATGTAGGGAGTTACTTTATTATGAACCTTGAGCGTTTTGTCATCAGTACTTTAGTTAGAGCAAAGCCCTCACTCTCCAGTCATAGTTCTGCCCCTGGTGTCAGCCGGACAACTGGATGCTTGTTATGAGGGTTTACTGGTCTTAACAATCCCAACCAATGCTACGGTGCTATGTATGTTTCGGTAGATGACTGAGAATTCCCTTGCATGGTAAATGCAGGCCGAGTGTACGCTTGTTGAGTGGGTCATGTGGCAATACATGAAGTGTGTCATGATTACGTGGTACAGATATGGCAGGTTTGTCTCTCAGTTAATCTTAGGAGCACAGTGTCATGCAATTCGGGATGCTCAGATTCTGGAGAAGCAGCAGATTCTAGCAGAGCTGCAGGAGGAGGAGAGGAGGCTGGATGCTATGATGGAGGTGGACCGCAGAAGAGCATTGGAGGTCCAGGAAGAGATTGACCAACTACATAAACAGCAGAGAATCCAGTGAGTTCACACACACACACACCCTGCACCTTATTTTTCTGAAAATTTTTGTATCAGTCAACCCAACTTTATCATATTTGTTTGTGTTACATGTGTCTGTGCCTCTGTGCGTTTATGTGTCCATGTCCATGCATGCGCACAGGGGGAAGATGTGTATTTTGCGTCAGATTGAAGACCGCCAGGAAGAACGGATGCTGAAAGAGGAGATGAAGGAGCAGGAGGGGCAGCAACTGCTGGAGAACCTGGAGAAAATGCAAATGGAGGAACTGGAGGTACACTGAAAATATCATATGAGAGCAAACACACATGTTAGTATGACCAGAGGCGGGTAGTAACTTGTTACGTTTACTCTATTCCATGTACTTATGTAACTTTTTCCAATAAATTGTACTTATAGGAGTAGTTTTAATGCACAATACTTTTTACTCTTACTCGAGTACATTTACGGTTTGAAAGATGTACTTATACTCCGTTACATTAGACTACACACTTCCAGGCTCGGATTGGCCATCGGGAGAGGCGGGACTTTTCCCGGTGGGCCGCTGGCTGGCATTAGTGGGCTAAAACTGGGACCTACTTAAATTCAAGTTTAAACTTTCACTCTTCAATAAAATAAAAATTTTCAAGTTTATTTATGTTTTAATACCACTACATATACTATTTTTAACGATAAATATTTTTTGGGAAAAAAAATTGTGTCTTGGAAGGTAGTTCAAAACACAGATATGCCATAGGTTCGCAACGCAAGTAAACCCTGTTTGTTACAGCGGCACATATAAACATGCATAAAAAAGAATAGGCTACAGTGAAATTTAGCAGTGAAATATTATTGTGGACATCAAGATATCTGAAGATACATGTGACAATAGAGTAAAAACACATGAAATTGCCTAAGTAAGTATTTGATCAGTTATTGCAATACACAACAGCATTTAATCAGACTCGTTCAGGGGATGTTTTACAGCGACAGCAACAGTACCAGATACTATGTACAGATCACGGATGAGGTGTTTTAATTAACGACTTTTATGTCACCTCATCCCTCACCTATCCCACAACAAAGAGGAATGCCGCCATGAATTATGCTTATCCAGGCTGTAACAGACAACTGTCAGCTCATGAATATCCTTCCAACAACAGCGCTTTAACTGTCATTCAGTCGAAAAATGTGTTTTCTGTCATTTAACATGAAAAAATGCAGTGATAGTAAGGACGTTGAAGTGAAAATACGCTTCAAATGTTTGGTTATTAGATGCTTCATCTATTGCCCGGTAAAGACGGAACACCTTATTTGAGTGAGACAAAGTCCAAAACCTTGTCCACCAAATATTTAATTCATTTTGGAAATTTAAAATCACTGAAAAGGAGGATAAGCTTGCTTCGCCTTGAGGGGCTGTCTCTTGTTTAGGATGCTTGTGCTTTCACCTCACACACGAGAAAGTCTAGCTGTTTCTCAATATGCGTACTTATCTGTACTTGCGTTCTTGTGGACTTTTGAAACGTCATCAGTCAGGACCGAAGGACTGTTCCATTTAAAAGTTCACATCTAACCAAGAACAGATCAAATACCTGGATGTGTTCTTGATTCGTGGGTTTTATCAAGGATGCATCAGGAGATGACTTGTGTTAACTTGTCGAGCCAAGTTTCCCATAATGCATTTCAACCAAATTTCACAGAAGTTGCGATAATGGCGGCAGACGAGCGACAACATAACTGTACAAGCGTAGATGGCTTCTAAAGGGAATGAGAGATGACGCTCTGTTTGGTTTATTGCACGCGACGCCCAAAACACACCTACTGGTTTATTGCACTCTACGCCCAAAACACACCTACCTCAAGTACAGCCCCTTTAAACCATGTGCCACACTTTGCGCCCATTTTATTCGGCGTTAAAATAGCAAAAGTGGCGTAACCATGCCTTAAGCTGAACTGCTTGTCTCTTCCTCCTGTGGTTTTGGTAGGTCGCTTCCTAAAGCCCAATTTATACTTCTGTGTCAAATCTACGCCGTAGGCACGACTTAAGGCTGATTTATACTTCTCCGTAGGCTCTACGCGGAGCCTACGCAAGTGGCCTACACCGTTGTGAGCATTTATACTTCTGCGTTGATATATCTGTGTCCCAATGTAATGAAACCTTTAAAACGCTAGTTTGCCATGGGATTTCTATGCAGCTGTGTTGATTTCCTCGTGCATTAGAAACGATGGAGTAAATAAAAAGTTGGACACGCGCACAGCCTCTATGACGTCGATTGCTTAGATACGTGCTTATATGTTACTGTTTTAAGTATACCACACCCTCCACTGGTATATAGTATTTACACGCATTGTTAACACAGTAGCATTATGAGCTAGAGAGAGAGGGAGACCGTGGAGGGACCAAGCGTCAACTAACTGAGCTTCATGAAACAGAGAGGAGCGTTGCTGCAGCGCTCGTTTCAACAACGAAGAAGAGATTTCGGAGTTTTCGGACGTTGCACCAAACTTTCAGTAAACTCTGTACCTGCATCCTCTGGTCTCTGTCTCTTGTGACGGAGTAGTTGCAGCATTCTCCGTTTCATATTCTAACGTCCCCAAATAAACAACAGCGGAGAGACTCTCTTACTGGTTGCTTTATGTTATGAAATAAACTCACAAAAGGCTGTTAGCCACAACCCACCCCTTGGTAATGGAGCATGGGGGCTCAGAATTCTCAGCTACAACCCTGCACACATACAAACCTTTTTTAAATAAATGTAAAATAACAGAGAAAATCACTGTAATATAAGGTGTTGCCAACTTTAGATGAGTTTGTAATGAATGTGTGTTGCCCTGCTGATATTTCAGTAGTGCACATTCGCATTTTTATTTTGGGCATAACTGATACTCTGATACATTTGAATGTAATACATTTGAATGTAATACATTTGAATGTAATAAATCATCATATGAAGTTACCTACTGCTTGAGTAGTCGTTTTATGAGATTCCTTTTTACACATACTCAAGTCATTATTTTGATGAGTACTTTTACTTCTGCTCGAGTCATTATTATCATAAGGTAACAGTACTTTTGCTTGAGTACAGTTTTTGCTTACTCTACCCACCTCTGAGAATGGCCAATTCTTTGAATGTCACCAAATGTCCCCCGCATTGCTTGCACATATTGGGTGATCAAGCCGTGGATTTAATTCATGGCTGTTTGATCATGGTCAATACATAGGCATGATTCAGAACATACTGCATACTACACAGAGACATAGCAGTAATGTTATGGGTCATTATGAGAGGTATACTACTATTTGTATGTTTGTCTACAGGCCCTGGAAAGAAAGAGAGAGGAGCAAAGGAGGCTTCAGTTGGAGATCCAGAGGATCAATGAGGACAGCCTGTTGGCTAAGGAGCAAAAGAAAGAGGAGGAGAGATTAGCTGATCTGAGAGCTATGGAATACACGCGCAAGAAACTGGTCAGTCTGTCTCTGTACAGTTGAGAAGACTACACCAGTGTAGGAAGACAGTATACTTGGATAAATTACAATTTACTGCATACCAGTGGCATATGATCATTATGGCACAAACACTGACTTTCCAATGTAAAATCACTTTTTGATGTATTGTGGAAAGTTCATCTTTTGCTTTCACAGTCCTCTCAAAATGTTCTGAAAAAGAAGGAAACAAAGAAAGACAAGCCATTAAGGCTTTTCATGACATGTTTCATTTATATGTAGTCAGAGGAACTGGTAATGGGTGAAACGGGACTAGAATAGTACAGAGCAGTCATGAGCATCTGCCTTAAGAATGCACAATTTTAGCTAATTTCCTGTTTTGTTGTTGTACATTGCATTGTCCGTCATCCAAATAGACATCCAGTTCCTCTGTGATTTCCTTGTGACCTCCTGTTCCAGGAACGTGAGGCGGAATATGAGGCTGAGCAGCGACGGATTAAGAGAGAGAAAGAGAAGGAGGTGGCCCGGCTGCGGGCCTTGCAGGAGAGAGACAGAGACCATAAAGCTGAGCAGGTTACCACCACACCTGCTTAATAAACATGCATGGGCAACATTTTTAGTGTTTTTATTACCCTTCACCCCTCTATATTTCCATAATCTCTTCACACCACTAATCCGACATAACTGACAATTTGTGTAATGCGATTTCTCAGAAAACATCTAGGTGAAATAGGAGAATGATGAGTGTCTTTTCCAGGTTGCGGCCCGCTGTAACTGATTGAGTTGTTTTCTGAGTTGAAGTGCAGTGGAGGTACTGAGTTGGGAGGCATACAATTACATGTCAGAATTACACATTGTGTGCCATATGTGATTCAACAGGATGAGATCAGGGCACGGAGAAACCAAGAGGCCGCTGAGAGAGAGTGGAGGAGGAAAGAGAAAGAGCAGATTAAGAAGAAGTTGGAGGAGGATGAAAAGCTGAAGGCAGCCCGTCTGGAGCAGATTACCCACAAAGAGCATCTGTTGGCTGTTGAGGCGGGACGAGAGAGAGCGGAATTTGAGAGGGTCTTAAGGTGAAACCACATCCGTTTGCCTTTACAAACACAAATCCTTGTAATTTTATAGCTTAGAACTGAAAAGAGTGGCTTTGTGGTCAAGGAGATGAAGTGAGATAACTTTGTGATAGCAGTGGTTAATGGAAGGCTAACAACCTCAGACTATTCCAGGAAATATATTAATAGCCTTTGACCTAAACTGAAGCAATTCTGGAGAATTAACACATTTGAGACACTTGGGGAACAACTGCAGAATGCCTGGAATAACTAAAATATGAACAGGGATCTGAGAAAGTATACAGGTAGCCTACATCTCTGTAGGAGGCAAGGGACTGAGAACAGAAGACTCAAATAAGACATCCGAAATACATGAATATATTTGTGTAAAAATTTTTCAGACATCTGGTGCAGCGCGAACCAAGTCTCATGTAGTCAAATTTGTGTACAAGAATATGTTTTTTGAGTGTGAGTGTATAAATATAAAACCTCAATAAAGCAGTATTGATATTTAGTGAATGAAACAGGAGGAGTAATGGTTCTTCATATAATATTTGTATAAAGCAGAAGTTTTAACAGTTGTTTATACTTTGAGTGAATAGAACAGGTGGAGTCTTGGTTGTTTGTATACTGAGTAAATAAGACAGGTGGAATAATGGCTGTTTTATATATTAACTGAATAAAACAGGTATAGTATTGCTTGTATGTGTATTCAGAGTATAGAACAGGATAATGGAGTGAATAAGAGAGGTGGAATAATGGTGATTTATAGCTGTTTATGAGTGAATAAGACAGTACAAGTATTCGTTTTTTATACATATGGGTGACAGATTAAAGGAAAAACCTGAATAAATGAGTGGAGAAATGAATGCAGGTGCTTCCACACAGGTGTACTGCATGGTACAGATAAGCAATTAACATCCAGTCATGCTCTGTGGCATGTATAAAAATGCTGAGCAGGCTCAGCTGATCTCAATTTTGGATCCAGATGGCAAGAGGAAAAGATCTAAGTGACTAAAAAGAGGTTCATCGTTTGGGGACAGATTGCAGGAGCTTCAGTCACAAAGACTGCTCATGTTTCATGTTTCAATAGGAACAGTGACTAAAGTGACTCCTGCATTTAGATCTATGGGAAAGACAACAGTAAATAGGGTTGGAAACTGTGGTCGGCAGTGCACATTTGATGACAGTGATGCTTGTGCATTAGTGCGTTATGTAAGGAAAAACAAAAGAGTAGCTCTTCCTCAAGTGACTGAGAATGTCAATGCTGGATGTGATCAGACAGCGTCTTCAAGAACAGTCTATCGACAATTACATATAGAGAGATATTAAAGTAGGGTTAAGCAGTGCATAAACCCCTCATTACAAAGAAGAATGCACATTTAAGAGTTCAGTGGTGCGAAAACCGTAAGCACTGGCTTACAGAGATGTGAAAAAAAGTGATGGGGTCAGATGAGTCATCCTTCACCATATTCTCGTCAAGTTGGCGAGTGCATGTGTGGCGTACATCGAGAGAACAGTACAGGCCTGAATACTTAACCCCTACAGTGAGGGGATCTGGTGGCTCTGTTATATTGTGGGGGGGATTTTGCTGACATGGGCTGTGTCCGAAATGGCATACTACATACTACTCGCATACTAATTATGACGTAAAAGTAGTAAGTAGTATGCAGTACGTGAAAAATAAAACTTTTGCAGTACACGACAGTTACCCGGATGATGTACTATATTGGCGAAAATTTCTAGTATACATCCCGAGCTCACTTCGCCGACTACTGTATCCCATGAAGCAACGCGGTGATTTCCAACTGTCAAAAAATTTTAAAAACATGCCGGACAGCGACAGAACCAGCTTCAACTTCACCTGCAGCTGCAGTTCCGAATATGAATGTATCAGTTGCATATTTTGGTGTAATAAATCTTCATACGCTTTCTTATACGGCTACTTTTGATACATGTTTGTGGTTGTCGTGTGTTGTTCGATTTTAACAGCACAGATCGCCCAACCGATAGCAAACGTGTAGTACACTACACGAAAGTTGTCATAATTGCGTACCATACTGTATACTAGTGTGTGGAGTAGTGCGCAGTATACAGTGTATACTAGGCTAGTATGTAGTATGTAGTACGGTAGTATGCCATTTCGGACACAGCCATGGTTTGGGTCCACTTGTCCCCTTGAAGGGAAGGGAAGGGTCACTGCAAATCAATACAAAGTTGTTCTAAGTGATCACCTTCATCCTATTATGAAACATTTCTATCCTGATGGGTGTGATCTCTTCCAGGGTGACAATGTCCCCATCAATAGGGCACAAGGGGTCACTGAATGGTTTGATGATATGCTATGGCCTTTGCAGTCTCAACCCAGTCGAACACCTATGGGAGATTTTGCACCGATGTGTTAGATAGCACTATCCACCACCATCATCAGAGCACCAAATGAGGGAATATCTCTTGGAAAAATGGTGTTCCATCCCTCCAGTAGAGTTCCAGAGACTTGTATAATCTATGCCAAGGTGCATTGAAGCTGTTCTGGCAACTCGTGGTGGCCCAACACCTTACTAAGATATATATTGTTGGTTTTTCCTTTAATTTGTCACCCGTCTGTATACTGAGTATGTAAAATGGGATGGAGTGGTGCCTTAGCTGTGACTGTTAAGAGTTAATGCAAATCTGACCCCTCCCATTCAGAGCACAGCTTGAATTTCTCACCCGCGAGAAGGAAAAGGAAGAAAGCCACAAGCAAAAGATTATGCGTCATGCTGAAGGAGTGCGGCAACAGGTGCGGGAAAGGGAAACGCAAGCCATAGCTCAGCGTCGGGAGCTCTTCCGCGAGGGAGGCCGTTTGGATGAAGAAGCCCGTAATCGCCGTGCCCGTCTGGATGAGATTAAGGAGCAGAAGCTGATGGAGCTGAAGTGAGTACAGGGGTCTTATTTAAACAGGTTCTCCACACCTTCAACTGTTTCACCTTCTTTTCTTTACATTTGGATTAAGGCGGTGGCGGTGGGGTGAGGTGGGTGGTGTTCAGGCAACATAAACCTCCGAGTTAATTGCACATTGTTGCACAAATATCTCAGATCCTGTTTGGGATTCAAAAAGGAAGTTGCTAAAAGGGGCACAGATCCTGGAAACAATAGGAAAATAGAGTTTTCTGTGATCCAACCACTTTCTCTTTCACTTTCACTCCAAAAGGTGTAGCTTACATGTTAGAGTTTAAGCTTGATGATTATATTTTCTAAATTCTATGTTATTGTCATTAAGATGTAAGATCTTAAGTGGATAATACAGAGTGAATTTAGGTGTCTGAAGTTCTGGATAAGATTTCTTGTGTACTGATTGTATCACTGTGACATCATCATATTTTAAGGGAAGAGAGCTTTTGTGTCTCTCCCTATCAGTTAAGTGTTTCACCCATATTGTGCTCCACTGAGTGATGTAACCTGCTTCTTATTGTTTGTTTATTCACTGGATTTGTTTCTTGCTTCCTCTACTTTAACAATGTCTGCACTTCACCAACAGGCTGTTTTAAAATTTGATGTCAGGGTGTGAAACCAGTAAATGGTGAGCTGGCTCTTTTGGCTCTTTTTGGTTCTTTTCAGGATTTGGTGTGACACTCCAATATTCAATATTCAACATGTTAAAAAGAAAAAAAAACTGTCATCTTGAACATGTTAGAAAGTAGAAATAGTGCTCTTGATGAATGTTTATCTATTAAAGTAATGCTAAAATATCTCTGAAAGATTTTGTATAAGTGTGAGTAGAAACAGAGAAGTGCAATAGGATCAACGGGAGCATTTGGGAAGCATCACATAAAAGAGTGATGGGGCAGCGAGCTGGATTTTCACTGGACTGTGTCAAAGTCTTTTTTTTCTTTCTTAGTTTGACAGTTGGCCTCCTCCACACAGGAAGCAAAGTGGTAAAAGACAGAAAGAATTAGTGGAGCTGTTTATTTCAGTCTGAGTGGCCGGATAATCATTGATGCTTTTTTAAATGTCTTTTTTTCCCCTTGTGGCTTCCTGACTCCTGACCACTGGTTTAAACAGTTGCTAGCTGGAGGCAGATGAGTCCTCTCAGTTGGTATTTGTGGTGAAGTTTGCTGTGTAGATTTCTTCTTCTGGGCCAAAAGCCTCCTGATGATTTGTTATTTTTTTACTTGTTGTTAATTGTCAGTAAGGAAGATTACTCACAACTCACATATCTCAGCTGTCTTCAGTTTTTCCCAGTCTCAGGGGTGTGATTATTTTTCTTATGAGGATATTTTTGGTATCTTAAATTGAGGGTACTGGGTTGGTATGAAGGGTTCTGGTGGTATTGTAATGTAATGTAATGTAACTATGGAAATCTACTTCAAATTCTGTCACATCTATAACATAGTTTCAGACTCCTGCAGTTTTTTACAAACTTTATTTATGCCTCAGACAAGTAAATTCATAGATGTTCAGAAATACTTTTAACCTCCCAAAATGGTTTTCCATTTTGTCACAGCATAACTAAAAAAAATACTCCAATATCAACAAGTGAGATATTTTCTAGATATATTCACGGGCTCTACAGACATTAACATTTATGCTTGATTCATCAATTTGTGACACATTTTGTTAATAATTTTTAGTGTCAGTATCATATGCTTATTATCACAGGTCACCCAGTAGCCTGTTGTTTTTATTTCACTGAAGACCTTTTTTTCAGTTTTCACTTTGACTGTAAAATAATTATGTCTTTTCTTATGTGTTAAGAAAAGCAATAAAGAGCACACTGTGTGCCAACGATTTGACTGTTTTTAGTGACATAATGATAAAAAAAAAATCTGTGCACAGAGGTGATTCACTCACCTTTAGCAAAAAATATAACAAAAATATTTTCTATTCCCAAAACAGGGCGGCCGGACTACCTGAGAAGTACTGCAATGAAGTTGAACGCAAAATTCACGCCCTCCCCTCTTTAGTGCGGTAAAAGAGGTCATGATGAAGACTAGATGTTATGGATATGCTCCGGCACATCAAAAGGAAAAATAAACTTCAGGAAATTACTCCTTTTTCCACTCACGTTCTGACAGTGTGATTGATTTTAGAAAAAACAAAACTAAGAAAGTAATGGGTAGCCTGGCTCTGTAATCAGTCTTTAATTTGTGATCTCTGTAAAGTAAAGGGATAGAGGGTGTGTACTTGTATGTAGGCTTAAAAGCAATACTTTTACCGAATGCTATTACCCACCAACATATGGAAAAGTGTTCTATATGTTCATTTTTATGGCTGTTTACAAAGACAGTGTCTTCCTAACAAAACGTGATGAAATCCGTTTTTCTCCATGGCCTATGTTTTAGGTGTTAAAAAATTGTGGGGTTTGTAAGCAAATTAACAGAAGGAGTAATCATTAGCAGGTTTCCAGGGGAAGAAAATATTTGGTGTATTATCATCTCATGTACCCAAATGGAGATTGATCATTAAATTTTGCATTTTAATTTTTAAAGTTTGTAATTACAAGTACATTTTAATTCATTTTTTTTTATGACTTGTATTTTATTGTTGTTTTTTTCCAAGAGAGGAATACACATGCAGAAATATATTCAAGACACACACACATGAAAATGAGATCTAGACATCACTAACTATAATGGGTGGGTTTACACAAAGTGGTATTTAGATGTAGCATCCCTCCTATAGGTATAACGAGAAGAGCAAGCGATAGTGGGAAAATGATAATAAAGATTATGTGTGTAAACACAAAAGTAAATACAAATCTTTACATTTTAATTCATTATACAAAAGTGTCGCTAATAAATGATGCAATCTCTGAGCTGGTTATGGCCAAAAACGTATTACTGTACATATCATTCTTCGATTATCACATTCATTTTTAAAGTGACATACAAAAGTCACTGAGCATAAATGTAACATCTTCTCGCTGACATCAAGTTCCCACATACAGTTTTATCTACACCACTGCATGACAGTAAAGCTATGAGGATGTGGAGTTGAACCTCTTTTATGTCGAGGCCAAATGCATCCTAACATGAAATTAGACTAGACTCTTACGAAATCAACGCTTGAGGCTTGGAATGGTCAGCACTAAAATGATCCCACATGTTTGTGTTGTGAAGTTAAAGGAATGTCCAGGGGGTAATTATGCCTCTCGGTTTAAACTTGGTTGAAACCACAGTAAAATAAGGACGTTTTCAAATGTAAATAATGCAGTGACATACTGGAGAATAAGTAAACACGACTAAACAACTTCACAACAGCTTAATGACCTATAATTGTCCAGTTTGGTTTAAATTCAGCTAAAACAAACAAAAATACTCCCATAACAGTTATTTCACTATTTTTGTTTTCTGGGGCAACTTTGACAAGGTATAGCTATGAACACTAAAGTCCATCTTAAGATCATTTGTCAACTTAAAAGTGGTTCCCCTACCCCCTCATAACTACTGTGGTACCTTAAACCAATTTATGCGTTACTTGAACAAGCTGTTTATCTTTGGGCACAGCATAATCTTGCTGATGTGGGAAAGGCCTGCTGTAGGAGAGGACGATAATGTGGAGGGTGCTGTCATTAGGGAAGTCCCCTTGAACAGAGGAGGGAGGGATTCACCAGGCTTGTATGGTGGATGCCCCCCCACTTTTGAGTTAAATCCAGTGTGTCAGCTACTTTGGTTGACCCAGAACCATAAAAACAGCTTAAAGATGTGAAGAAAATGTGGAAATACAGGCATAAATATCATTATCTCCTTTACAATCCAAATATATGAAGACATCTGCTATCAGACAGTAAAGAAGAAAAAACAGCGATAGCAATGGGTTAGAGAGAGTACAAATCAAAATTAAAATAAGCAAAAGTAAGAGGGAAAAAAGTGAGAATATGAGCAAAGAAGGTCAGAATAAAGAGTAGGAGACTTTTAGAAAAGAAATCAATGGTTATATAGCTGTCCAGTGATCCTCCTCTTCATATGTGATGTCCAGTCCTCACAATCACAAGGTTTCTTGGGTGTCAGCACATCTACGTAGATATAAACTATGGCAACGCAGACTGATAATATGGGGAAGAGAGCAAGAGTCACAAATGTCACACAGCATACAGGCACTCTGAGTGTAAATATTAAACAGAGTGTATCCGAAGTATACTTTTAATGATTAGAAGGAATACTAGTAGGACACAGGATAAATTGTCACATAATATGGACTAATAAAAAGTTGTCAAGCCCTCATTTCACGGGAACTGCGGGAGCCTCTGCCACCCCAACCTTGGAACGCGTGCTGTCAGAACATTGTTGCCTGGTGAATGAAAATCACCAGGGGCTTGCCAGGTTGGGTGCTGTCCTTAACAAGGTTACCAGCTGCCTCCACAAATGCATCACTTCCACCAGCTTCAGCACCTCCCCCAACACCACCAGCTCCCCAGCTGCCTAACTCCCCTTTCGTACCTGAGAGGTTTGATGGCACTACCTCCAAGTGTCGCGGTTTCCTCCTACCATATGAATTGTATTTTGACCATTGTTCAGGAACCACAGTCTCTGACGCTTCTAGCATTTCCGCTGGTATTTCGTTATTGACTTGAAGAGTGCTGGGATGGGTCACTGCATCCTGGGAATGGGGAACTGAAGCAATTCAGTCCTTTGACTGATTCATTGCTCTGTTCATGGTAATGTTTTATCATCCTTCAGACAGCAAGGAGGGAGGAGAGTACCTGCTGCAGTTGCGTCAAGGAAATGAACATGGTTGCCCTTTGTGCTGTCTTCCACAGGGGTTAAGGGGAAGAGGTTCAAAGCAAGCAGGCATTCTGTGACGACTCCCTCAATCAGGTAGATCTAAAGATGGACAATTTCCTATGGGAGTGGAGACTTCCTTTGCACTGTGAAGGTCCTGCTTTTGTTCATGAAGCGTCCGGTCCAGAACCCATGCACTTTGCTCGACCCCTGTCGAATGGAAGTCCTCAGCAGAGACTGGGCATGTACAGGAGTGTGCAGGGATATCGTATCGGGCGGTGTCCAGTGAGACCAGATGGGAGGAAGGAGAGGAGGAAAAAAAAACCCTACTTTGCCAGAGATATAATTTGCTGAAAGATAAATGTGTTGAAATAATTTAACTGAACCCAATCATGAAAAGTGCACATAATGTTACAAAATTTGTCATCAGTCAGAATTTGTCAGTGAGTGATTTACATGATAGGTCTGCTAGTTAACCACATACTCCAGCAGACGATGTTCACTATGATTTACCAAGGGTTTGTTTTGAATATAGAAACAGGAGTGCTACACATCAGTGGGTTAAATGATGATGAAAGACAGTACATGTTGGACCATGAAAAATGCGTCATACTGCTGCCATATGTTTCCAGTGGTGAGCATTGTTTCTACTGCCTATTTCCAGTACAGAGATGGTCTTTGCTACAGGGGGGTTACATTTTCATTATGTTTAGATACACTTGATCTAAATACAATGGAAACCACTTATAGTGATTACGTCTGTCCGGGTAAAACCGATCACTATGAGCGGAAGATAATTATAAGCGGCTTCCACTGTATAAGCGGCCTCCACGCCGGCTTCTTGCGCTCATTTCCATTACCCTGATTTGTCCACCGGAGGCAGTAATGTGCACATCAGTTGGCGGGTCTTCCGTGGCTACAACACAGAAGGAGAACATCCTGCATTACGCATGTTATCCTATAGCTCTTCTGAAAACAAAATAATAGGTCTTTTGGATGTCTGAGGATTTGACTGAGGAGCGTATTAACAGAGGGCTGAGTATATAAGTTATCAGTCTATCTGTGTATTCTTAGAGGGACCTACGGCTACTTTCTTGTTCAGCCCGCTCAATTTGGACAAAGAGCGCAGCTAAACTAGCTTAATAACGATGGTATCATTGTGTAATGTCAATCAAATTGAACGTTAATAGGAAGAACAGAACACAAAGGTGAGCTGTGGTTAACCTGTACCGTCAAGTAAGATGACTAGCCCGTCATGTTTATATATACCATTGGAATTTGGGCGCAGTAGTTGATTTGCTACTGTTATACATTTGAGAGAACCAAACAAACCGTAATCTGAATGAATTTTCAGTGCTCCTGTTACGGCTATGAACAAATCAAAAGATTAGGAGCAAATTCAACTTAATAACAGTGGCTTTTAGAATCGTAGGGTCATAATAATGTCCTGCTCTCAATTACATGGCCTTCCACTAAAGGTAACATTAGTCTCCGCTAGTCCATCCATGAATCTCCACTGAGCACAGAACCCTTTTTGCCTTGAAGTAACCAGAGTCACGGTGCACTTCTCTGCCACCATGGACCCACTTAATACTTTGTCCAACTTTGAGTCCGAGATGGAGACTGATGGGCAAGGCAGTTATTCTTTATTCCCAGCCTTGGACAACATGACGAGCCTGTCGGGCACTTCTGAAACTCTCGAGACGTAAGTCTGAGCTTTGTTATGCGGTAAAATTGTGGTGACCATAAGTTACCAACAGTAATTCGAATAGTCTAGGTCTGTTTTCAAACGTGAGAGAAACATGTGTTTTCTCTCTTAAAATGATTGGACTTCCTGACTGCCCTTTAGTACTCCATTTCGTTGTGGCTGTGCTATTTTAGCCACCAGTTTTAATTGATTTTACAAGGGAAAGTGTGATAAAGTACCCATGAAGCATTTATATGATGTATGCGTGGTGTTACCTGTACAGATTCACCCTAAAAATTTTAATAACTTTTGTGGGAAAAGGATACAAGGAATATGAGCCATGAAGTAGAATTCGGACAGGGTCGTGTAATTTAATTATTCAAGTATATTTCCACCCAGCCCTGGTAGTTTGGTCTTTTTAACATCACTGTATTAGAAAATAGTTTAGCATTCCAGAATGTGTGGGTGCGAAGAATGCCATCTGCTGTTTTTTTGTTTTTTTTTTCCCTCCAGTGAGCCACCCAGTGATGTCACAGATAAGCCAAACCTCACCTGGCTTGATGCTGCCCAGGTAGAACTTTTTTTCATCTTTCTAAGTACTGTGGGAACATGTTATGTTCAGAGCTATCAGTGTGAAAGACTCAATCTGATCGTTCTTAGATTGTACTCGAGGAGGCCGGGCGTCCTATGCACATCAAAGAGATCAAACAGAGGATCATTGATCGTGGACTGGTGCAATCTAAGTACTGAAAATAAAACATCATAAAATTTACTCTTTTTTTCTTTTTTTTCTTTTCTTTTTTTTTTGGAATTAACCGTGAAATCTATGGAAGCCCATTTCTGCCACTTAAAAGAAAAGATCACAACAGATCACAACAGATCACGTTATTTAGAAATATCTTGTTATTTACAGATAGTATCTCATTATTTATAGATAATATGTTGTTATTTAGAGACAATATATCTAGTTATTTGAGATAGTATGTAATTATTTACAGATAATATCTCATTATTTTGAGATAGTATGTCATTAATTACAGATAGTATCTCTTCATTCTGAGATAGTAAGATAGTAAATTACTTTTAGATATTATGTTGTTGTTTTGCGATATCATCTCATTATTTTGACATAGTATCTCTAAATAACAACATACTGTCTTGAAATCTTGACCTAATATGGTGTTATTTAGAGACAGTATCTCATTATTCTCAGGTAATATATTGTTATTTAGAGACAGTATCTCATTATTCCCAGGTAATATATTGTTATTTAGAGACAGTATCTCATTACTCCCAGGTAATATATTGTTATTTAGAGACAGTATCTCATTACTCCCAGGTAATATATTGTTATTTAGAGACAGTATCTCATTATTCTCAGGTAATATATTGTTATTTAGAGACAGTATCGCATTATTCTCAGGTAATACATTGTTATTTAGAGACAGTATCTCATTATTCTCAGGTAATATATTGTTATTTAGAGACAGTATCTCATTATTCTCAGGTAATATATTGTTATTTAGAGACAGTATCTCATTATTCTCAGGTAATATATTGTTATTTAGAGACAGTATCTCATTATTTAGAGATATTGTCTCATTATTTCGAGTAAGTAGACTAGTTCGAAATTGAGATGTTTCTGATCTCTGGTGGTCAGTTGTCAACAACAGAGGAGAGTAGTGAACAATTAGCTTAGAACAATAATGGATTCAATCATTGAAAGCGATATCTCAAAATAACAAGTTGTGATCTGTTTGGTTTTTTTTTTTTTGTTTTAACTGGTGGAAGCAGGCTACCATAGAAATCTGTACATCATATTAGCTTTGATGTTGAACTATTTCAGTAAAACTACTTAAAAAAAATGCAAAAAAAAAACCCAGTAGTAGTTGTAATACTAACTGTGACTCAGTTACTGTTACGTAATGACTGAGTCATAGTCAGAAAAATAAGAGATAATAGATTGTAATGTGTTTTCTTTACAGTGCGAAATCAAGCCTTGAGGCTGTAATGTACCGTGAGGTAAGACTTCCTCTGAGGCCTGGGAAAGGACTCCACAAGATTTTATCACAAGCACCCATAATAAGCATGGTGATATCATTGCTGGTGATATCATTTTTTCATTTGCATGAGTTTATTGTGCTGCTCTCTCTCTCTCATTTTATTTTTTCTGTTGCCCCATCAAAATTTCTGGGTGAGGTCACTGATACACATCGTAAAAGGGAAAGAACCGACCTCTTTTTTTTTTTCTATCTTTCTTTCTAAAATAATTGAGCACTGACTGGGATAACTGAAACCGTTTAAACTGGCCTGGGAATTTCCGTTTAGTCAGTTTAAAAAAGGAATTGGATGTGGAGTGAGACCTTGTATTTGAAACACAAATTATGTGTAGAGTTGAGGGTTCTCCCACAGTAACCCATGGCAACAGTTGTACACTGTGTTTACAGACACAGAAAGGAAGCAGACGCTTCAAGAGGGTTGAGAACAGAAATGGAGTGTTTGCTCTGTTGGTAAGTCTGGCCTGTGCAGAGTCAGTTCACTTTAGTGTGTCATTCTGAAATCATGCTCCTTGTGAAATTGCCTTTCAAACATGGCAGGAAAGTGCAAGCAAAAACACCAAACTAGTCCTTAAACAAATTTAAACTTTTCCTTAAAAAAAAAAAAACTCCACTGTTAATGAGTCATTAGACAATAAATCTTAGCTGTTGTCAATTAGGATGGGACTTGAGGTGCATTTCCACCCCTGCCTACACAAACAGTGGTCTACATCCTTTGCTTGATTTAATTTTGTGCATTTTTTTGTTCATCAAAGCACTGCTTTAAAATGCTTTTTTTTTTTTTTTTTTTTAAATTTGTGTTCAGTGTGAGTTCTAGCTTTAAGTTATCATTCACATCATCAGTTTGACTGACTTGTTTTCACACGTTCAGCTCTTGTTCCACTCGTCACTGCTATTTCAAATGTTGAGATGGTCATAGCCTCGCCGGTGTCCTCTCCGGCAGAGTCACATGTTCCTATGACGGTTTTTGTTGGAAATGCAATAGTTACCGATGAAGTTCATCTCTGTTTTAGTTTCTTTCCAGTTACTTTTAAAAACTAATTATTTAGCTATGAACAATTTTTAAATATTTATTTATATATTTATTTATGTATTAAGCTCCATTGAGGTCCTAAATTCAAGTGTGATGTTTTTCAGCTTGTCTCATTTGTTTCTTTTGTCTTTTTAACACACACGTGCACACACACACAGACAGATGAGGAGAGGCAGCAAGCGCTGCAGGCTTTCTCTGCCCAGACTGCCTTCTCCAGCTCTGGCTCGGGCTCTTCACTGGCCCCCTTGCCCTCACCTTCCAGTCTCCCTGACCCCAAGCCCAAAGCAAAGAAAGCCCCCCGCAAGAACCAGAATGAGAAATACCGGCTAAAGTACCTGAGACTGCGAAAGGCTGCACGGGCGATGATATTTGTGAGTGGAGACCCAGTGTGCTCTGTTATCATTAGTAAATACAATAATGTACCTGATCCTTTATGAGCGAGATGAAGTCATTAAATGTCTAGTCATGAAGAAAGGTCACAGGGTGAAATTGTTGATGAGAAAATGTTACTCAATAGTTAGATAAACCATAGGGTCATTCCATACCAACTCACCTAGGCCCTCCATGTCCTGGATTTTCTTGAGAACATTAATGTGAAAACTTCTATTAAATTCATGGGACCTTGCAAAATCCTACAGCTCTACTCCAAATACTTTTTTAGTTATGAATTTTTGAAGTCTGGCCCTCGGAGTTAAATTTCATCATTTTTGCAGTTCTGAATATTAAGGTGTTCATCATTTAATACATTTTTAAGATGGCTCATTTTTCGTACTTTTTCCTGGCTGTAATATTACATGCAGTGGTTTCATTTCATAGGTAGATATTTGTACTATGCTGACTTCAAGGTTTTCTATCTCTGTGTGATACCTATTGAGCCTGTTTTTCTTTGGGTTCAGGAAATTTGCAAGTTACAGCTTGCAATGACTTGGTTTGTTTTATACTAGATGATGTCATCTTGTTTTGTGTGTCTGGACAAAATATTAATTTTAGTTCCTTAGCTCCAGGGGCATCATGCAAGCCAATATTGAATTAAAATAAAATCCTGGGCGGGGGCACAATTAAATAGGATGCTATGCTATCACAAGTCATGACTAGCTAGCTAGCCAGAAGGCTAAACAACCGAATTGAGGGATGGTTACTAACTTTAGCTGGTACTAGCCAACAATCTTACAAAGCAAACTATCCCTATATTTCTCAAACGCAATTAAGTGTGTATAAATAATTGCATTTCATTTTCACACATTTGAAAAAGGAATTAATGCTCTAGTATGCAACAAACCAAGCCATTGCAAGAAAAAAAAAGTTTAAAGGAAATTAAAATGATCCCTCTTGGGAAAATATACAGTCAAAATACCTTTAAAAAAAAGTGGGTCTTTCAGCTCCAAAGCTATATTTAGCAAGATCTGTAGCACTCAGTTTTCTTATGCAGGGCCAAATAACTTCTAGATGTGATAGAACTATATTAATACTACACAGAATCAAAATTTGGTTGCAAGAAAGTGAAAACTAGTGGAGATATTTTTGAAAAAGAAAGATTCTTCGTTCATTGTGTTTTTTAAATTTGATTACGGACATTCAGCAACAGCTATTTAAATGAATGCATGATGCAAATTATCCTTAGGTGTTTCGTGGATATTCAGTACAAATTTGAACCCAATCCAGTGAAAAATAAGCAATTGGTGAGGCTTACAAAGAATCGCAAAAATGATGAAATTTCGCTCAGAGGGCCAGACTTCAAAAATTCATAACTAAAAAAGTATTTGGATGAGAGCTGTAGGATTTTGCAAGGTCCCATGAATTTAATAGAAGTTTTCACATGAAATTTTTCAAGAAAATCCAGGACATGAACTGGAGGGCCTAGGTGAGTTGGTATGGAATGACCCCATATTAAAACCTATTGGTCCACAGCATCTTTGGTGATTGTAATAAAACATTGCTATGTTTTCTTGTTGCTGGGAAGGCTGAAGATGTGTTGGCTGTATACCTGATGTTTTTCCAGTGCTTAGCGCTTTTGCCCTTTCCCCCCACAGGAGAATGCAGCACTGTGTGATGAGATTGCTCACTTGGAGGAGAAGTTTGTCAGAGCAAAAGAGGAGAGGAGGTGAGCCAAATGTCACGCAGTCAGACTCTTGTTCTTCTCTCCAGTCATTTCACATACCCCGAGAGAAAAACAAAAGTACAAAGGAAGAAAAAACATTTTTGCAGTTTTAATTTATTGCCAGTCAGACTTTCAGTCAGTCCTTGTCCACAGCAGTGTTCTTGTGTCCATTTAGCCTTGTATGTCCAAGCTCCATTTCAATGAATTCTAAGTGCAAGTCTCTGTTTAATTTATTCTTCTCTCTAGGTTTCTTCTGAAGTCTCTGCTGCAGTACCAGTCCCTGTCAGAGGGGGAGCTCCCAACCCCCAGTGGCAGTTCCCATACACCGGTCGCATTAAACTCTGGCGGGACCCCTGTGCTTCCTGGTGCCCACAGCCTGGGGCCTGGGGCTGTTGGTACTGAAGAGGGATTCATAAAGAAGCCCAAAAAAGAACGGAAGGAAAGAGGAAGAGAAAATGGAAAAGAGGAAGGTGAGAGGTGCTTTAACCTTGCTTCCTGACCTTATGATATTAAACATGTTAACACTTCTGTCACATGACATCACCCTGGCCATTCTGGTAGTCTTTTAAAACATCAAACTAGTGAGTAATTGTTTTGAAGAAGCTGGCAGCTATTGATTGTGACTCAGTATGAATGTTGAATGAACTGCCAGACACTGAACGGATGTTCTTGTTTACTCAGCTCAATTTAATGACTCCCCATAGTTCCTAAAAAGATATCAAAGAAAAGGAAAGTAGCAGATGGCGGAGCCCGTAAGCTTGTGCAGCCAATCCCGTTGGACTCCTCCGGACGACCTGTCTTCCCCATTGTACTGGGTGGGCTAACCATCTACAGCCTGGGAGAGGTCAGACAATCAGCCAAATATCCTCCATGAACACAGCTGGGTGGTCAAACACACATACACGATACACATAATAAGTGTGGTCAAATGTTGTCCTCCTTTCCGATGACATTCAAAAGAATTATGATTGCTTTCTCTTTTGGGAATTGACATTTTTTTTGATTGTTATTGTGCGTGTACTTTGCAATAGCCACAAAAAAGGTCAAATTCCCACAGACACAAGGGAGTTTTTGACGACACAGCATACGTACATTTTTTCCAGTAAGATGTTAGACAGATGAAAAACACTAAAAACATTCCATTTGTTCTCTGGTGAACGGTTCATATGTATGGTTCCAGTTTGTAAGCATTGATCTTTTTCTCTTTTGGCTCTAAAAGCAATGTGTATTTGGACGAATATGCTGTTCCTTTTTGTGTTTGAATTCAGCATTTCCTAACTTGTGCATGTTCGAGCTCTCTCTCTGCTCTAACACCCCTACTTCATCGAACCAAAGGCTTGATAAGTAGCTGAAAAGCAGGTGCGTCAGAGAAGGGAGTTTTAAGATGTGCAGTTCTCTGGGCCTCCAGTCAGAGGATTGGGAAACAGCAACTTATGGCCCAAACCCTACTCCAGCACACTTAGTTTTTAAACAGCAGTTTTGTCATTGGATTCTTCTTCTTTCCTGGCATGAGCCTAATACTAAGCATGAAACTGAAAGCCTCATCCTTGATGACTCACTCAGGAAAACTCATTTGTTATAACATTCTATACATTTCACCCAGCTGTGTAGTTTATATCATATTAAAGTTTGTCCAACTTTGAACGCTTACCATTGTTGGCTGTGGCACTAAAATGATACCAGTTTGAAGCCACCTAGTGTTGAGTCTGTGGGATGAGTCATACCTGAATGATAAGTCATGCCTGAGGGGTAAGTCATACCTAAATGATAAATCATACCTGAGGGGTAAGTCATACCTAAATGATAAGTTATACCTGAGGGGTAAGTATTATCCCTTTCAATTATTCACTCTTTCATTTTCCTTAGAGCTAGTGTAAACTAGTGTAAAAAAAACCAAACAAACAAACATTTAAAATGAGGTGTTGAGAGATGTTGTAATTGTGTCTCATGTTTGTGTTTTTTTTCTAGATCATCACAGACAGACCTCATTTTCACGACGAGAGTGCTATCTACCCTGTGGGCTTCTGCAGCACACGCATGTTCGCCAGCATGAAGAATCCTGACCAACAATGTCTTTATACCTGTCAAATTAAAGACGGAGGTCAAGGGCCACAGGTGTATACACACACACACACACACACACACACACATATATATATTTGAGCATGTCTATATTACATTCTCTATATCTCAGTCAGGTATGGTGAGATTTATAGATGTGTTTTAATAACATTATGTTATATTTAGTGATTTTGTGTATGTGTGTGTGCACTTGTGTGTGTATTTGTGTATGCATGTGGTGTGCGTTTGTGTGTGTGTGTATATGTATGTGTGTTTTTTAGTTTGAGATTGTGCCTGAAGAGGACCCTCAGAATGCCATTGTTGCCTCGTCTGCGTTAACCTGCCATGCCAACCTGCTGAAGGCCATCGCTGCCATGAGGTAAAGTCTTGTAGTCCAGCATTTCTCAAACTGTGGGCCACAGACTGGCGCTGAGGAAACTGCCATGTCCCCACTCCCTTGACTGAAATTCCTGCTTTGAAAATAGTAACATTTTATTCAAGATTCTAGAATGTTATGCGTTCCTTCCCGCGAGAACTTGCTTAACATTCTAGAATCTGGAATAAAATGTTACTGTTTTCACCTGGCGAGTGACAGAAGCACAGAACATAATTTGACTGGCACAGCGGCAGGCTCTGCCTAGTCCCATATTGGCCCATAATTTGAGAAACACTGTTGTAGTCCACACAGTCACGCAGCCAAGGAGTTCACTGTCACTCAAAATTTTATCAGCTAATCACGGTTTTCTACTAATGCCTCACACTTGTGTTGTATCCAAGTTGCAATGCTCAGTTCTTGCTTTGGATTGCTTACCAAAGGAGCAATTGCTTACCAATCCAGTCCAAGCAATCCAAGTAAGCAATAAAAAGGTAAGCAGTCCAAAAGGATTGCTTACCCTATGCGTGCTAAAACAAAAGCTATTTTAGAGAAAATGAAAAGATCTTTTTTAAAAAAACCCACAAGGAGTAGAATGGTATTTTTGCAGGAGAATCTGAACGTTGATTTGTTTTTGTCTTATAATTATAATAAAGATAAATAAAAAGATTATAATAAAGAGTTATGAAAAATTATATTCCTGACTCTACCCTTGTTTTTTTCCCAAAGGGGAAAACCTTTGAGCCACATTGTGCCGTCTGGAGCAGATTTCTTTGGTTTCTCCCACCCCACCATTCAGAACCTGATCCAAAGTTGTCCTGGGGCTCGCAAGTGTAGCAAGTGAGTGTAACACTGCTATGGACAGAGTGAGAGAGAGAGAGATTCTCTACATTGATCCAATGTCTACTGAAATTTGACTTCTTGGATATTTGGGTGCAGCCAGACTAAGGTACCTTTCTAAAGCACTGTGTTTGTGAATACGATCTTGTGCAGTTATCACTGGGTGCGTTTTGAGGTGTGTCGCCCTGGTGACGGCCAAGTGCCACATGGTCTGTCAGAGGACGACGCGTCGGTGAACTTTGAGGCGTTCCTGCGACACCAGGGCAACGAGGAAAACCCGACCCCAGAACAGACCGGTACAGGTAACCCACAGGAAACCCACGCCGAGACCACTGGAAGGAGGGCAGACGTTTAATCCTCAGGATTTAGAGATTAGGTTTTAAAAATAAATTTACCTTCAGGGAACTGTTTTGGTCGTGACCTTTAGCTCTCTCTAGGTGACACATAACAAACACTGTTCATGATGAAGTTCTGCTTGTAACTGACAATTTTAACAACTCTCCCTACAGTGAAATATCCATTTTAATTTGTTTAGGTCGACCTGCTCAAGTCCCTGTTTCATCACATCAGCACCTGCTGAGCACTGTCACTCTGGCAGCACAACCTGCAGTGGGCACTGCCCTTTCTACCACCTGAGCCAAACCCTGGCCTGGATGAACCCTCGAGGGGATGTGAGAGTGTTTTGGTAGTGATCTGTGATTAGAAACTTGTTTGTGTTTTGCTTTGACGGGATCAAGAGAACACCTAATTGCATATGGCTTGTCAGAAAAACGCTGACAAACCGTGAGTAATTAACAATAGTTGTCATTGCCAGCTTGTGGTCTGTCCAGGTGTCTCCGTGATGATTTAGCTTCTACAGTTACAGAACAAAGAAAACAAAAACTTGAAATTTTTTTCACTAAGACCAAGAAATGTTCTCACTTTTCACAGTATAAGGACATTTTGAACTCGTTACGTTTGTGAAAATGTGAATTAAAGGGCGGTTGTGGTTTTTAAGAATGTGTGTGGGATGTTTTTGTGGATGTGTGAATGGAACTGCTCCTTTGCTCTCTCTGTATGATGCCCCTGCTGGTGTAGAAAACACACTGCACATTTCTTTAAATGTTCACACAATCATTTACATAAAAGATTTCTTTCCCATAATGTACGAAAGGCTACTTCTTCCACGTAAATTTCCATGACTGTCAAAAAAGATAAACACTCTAGATTAATGGATTAAGTAATAGATAGATAGATAGATGGATGTATGCCTCAGCCTGAGTCGGTGAAATGAAACAAATGAATGGACATACTGTGAAAACTGTTCCTGAAATGTATCTTTAAACCAACACATCTGAATTTAAACAGCCTTATTTTCCATCACAGCCACCATGTTATATTCCTCTGACAAAAGTTGATTGTAAAATTGATTTGAAGGGTTGCTCAAATCCTCATGTGCCAAGATGGATCCTGCAGCTCTTCATATTGGAGGTCTAAGCACACATACATGCACACACGCACACACACACACACACACTCTAACCTAAACTAGTGACAACTATTCAGAACAAATGTAGAGGTGTGGGAATTTGCATGGCAGAGAAGTTGAGAGTGTGACATACCATATTCAACAGTGGATAGTAGGCAGTGCAATACAGTATGCACACACATGGTTTCCTTTAGCACACTTTGCCTGCCTAGGAAAACATTAAATAAATACTTTTGAGCTGACAAGCACAAGAGGGCACCAGACTGAGCATTGACTCCATCTGACAATGTACAAGCAAGTGCAGGCATTTCTTTCGGCCACCAGATGGCAGAGAAGTATCACTGTACGCCGCGGACCGAAGCCATGTTTCAGGACGATTCCACAGGGACAAGCTTTGGTAGATTTCTGTAATTTACTCCTTTATCCGAATGGGCGGTCTGCAGTTCCACGATTAAAACATTTTTTAAGCTGATCTGTCATTACCAGTGTTTCAATGCAGCATTAAAATGTGAATACGGAGATGAAAAACATGAATTGTGTTTATTGAGAGAATTCATACTGAATGACTAATAATGTTGAATGTTCCTGACTGAATATTGAATGTTACTAAACTTGTCACAGAGTGAATTTACCACCCCAGTTACAGCGAGATACGGTTAAGTAGGCTATCGTATGTTTAACAGTTTATGAAACATGTTCAATTAATCATAAATCACCTTTATTACAATTGTTTAATAACGAATTATACTTAAATTATATAATTAATTTCTGATGTAACTAGGCATGAGTATTTGCAGCTTCAAACCATATAGCAACTGTTTCTCGTTTAGACGTAGATATAAATAGAAAATTTACCATCAGTCTCTATCAGTGAAAATATCCATTCTTGAATGCTTCACCGTTTGAGTTTTGAAATTTTGTTCGAAATTTTCAGTTGCATGAAGCTATTATAAAAAGGGCCAGTCAAATCCAACGAAATTTACAAAGCTTTTTTGCTGTGTATGAGCATACAAAAATGGATGTTGCATTATTTGATGGAACAATGAACTATGGTTGGAACCATCTTTATGTTCAGATACAGAAAGTAGTATACATCTAAAAAGGAAAAACAATCTAAAAGAACTTTTTTCTTTTTCTTCAAAGGGAACACGAGCACAAAAGATATGCGCTGACCTCTGCTGTATCTGGGATATACAAATTATACAACGTCAGGCGCAATTTTTCGTTTTGTAACAAAAAAGCGCAACATTTACCCAAACAAAACAATGGTCCTGAATATCATGAGTCATAGGCAGATACGTTGACTCAGAGAGAGCCTTTACACTGCCGTTTTGTGACCTTCAGTTATGCGCACTACCAGTCCGACCAAAAAAAAAGTACCTGTCAAGGCTGGGCAGTGTCCGACGATAAGCCAACGACATTGGCTTTAAAATGCTAGGAGAGAAGGACAGAAAGAGAGAGGATTTGCCCAGTTTAGGGTGACCTCTCAGCTGTAAGTACAATGCAGTTAATGAGGGTGGGACCAACATCCTGAGCAGAACAGCAGGTGTGGAGGGAGGGGGTCTCTTGGTGTGAGTGAGTGTGTGTTTTAAGACTACTTCCTACGTTTCCTAATGGACGGGTGGGAACAGGAAGTCCACAGTCATTTCCGCCCATTTCTTGTCTTCAAAAGGTCAAAGTTCACATATCATACCCACAAGTCTGTACACTGTCACCCTTGTGACCCCTGACTCACTTTCTCTCGGTTTCTGGGGCGTATTCTCTGTCTCTCTCTATTTTACACACACTCACACACATACAGTGCTGATTTCATTTATTCCACAGGGTCCTTCTGGTGTGCATGGCTATGTTTAATGTGGTTAGGTGTGTATGTGTTTAATGTGCATGTGTGTGTTCTCATGTATAGTGACCAGTTGCTAGGGACCTTCTCCACGATCAAATATCCTTTTATTTGCTTCTCTAGTCTCATGTAATAGGAAAGGCAGCGTGGAAAAGCAAACTCAATAGAAAAAAGTACAATGTAGCAACAAAAACCAAATATACACACACTGACACACACACACACACACACACACACAGATGCCATATATTCATACAGACAGAGAGGTTGTGATTTGGTTGGTAAATGCATTTTAATTACAGTCCAGTACAGCTGCATATCACAGCTCAGCAGAAGGAATGAAAATGGGAAAAGACATTTGAAAAAGAACCACAATACAAAACAAAATGAAATATGTACAACATATATACAAAAGTGCTATTTACATTAAGGTATAAAAAAAATACATCTTTTACAACAGCAATGTGACACAGGCAATTAAGATTAAAATCAGCTCTCCCTTCACCAATAGCAGATGTCTTTTGGTTTCTCCTGTACTTTCTCTCCCTCTGTCAATGCAAAAACCATCTCCATTTGTCCTCTGTTCATTTATGAGACCCTGGCTGCAACAGGGCTTCTTGTTTGTCCTTGTGGTGATAACAGGCAACCTCGCTCCGTGCGCGCACACACACGCACACACACATGCACACGTACACACGCACGCGCACGCTGACTTTCATAAGAAACAGATAAGAAAGCTCAGACACCACATCCACACAAATAACATAGCAATGAAAGGACACACGCACACACCAACACACACACGCACACACGCACACACACACAGAGTCAAATGTGTACAAACACAGTAAGCACAAGCATCTAAACACACACACAACAACCTTCAAGAATCATCAGTCTGAGATGATGTATCGCTGGTGTCAAAGTGCCCTCTGTCCTCCATGAGCACATATGCTGTTCCATACAAACCCCATATACTCTATACTGAACTGTGTTTCTGTGCTGCCAAAATTTTTCTGCCACCGACAGAGAATAAAAACTCAGTGCAAGGAGAGAGTAGTAACACTTCAAAGTCACCAAACAAGACCTGACATCCACACTTCCACAAATTCACCTTCTCAAGAAAGCAGGCATATAGGAAGAGAGAGAGACAGAGAGAGGAAAAAGAGAGAGAGAAAAGAGAGAGATACACACACACACACACACACACACAAAGAGTCAGTGCTGTGCCGATAATCCGAGGCACAAACATTCATGTCACAGATTCCTGCACAGAGATAGTAGACCTTACACTTCCAGCTCTTGGTTGTCTGCATAGTGAAAGCGGTTGAGTTTTTCTCTCTCTCTGTTACAGATGTCCAGTTTGGGCACGTTGCTGGGTTTGAGTGCAGGTGAATAGTGAGAGGGAGCAGGTGAGGGTGGCAATGTGAGTTCTATCTCCTCACAGTGCAGCGTAGGCACGGGGGCGTGTGTGGGGGCCGGCGTGGTTTGGGGCGGGGGTAGCAAAGCCACGCTGCGGTCCAGGTTACGGATGAGGGTGCAGAACTCTCTCTGGTTGTTGATGGCGGTGTCCCTGGGCACAGAGGTCTGCAGCTGCTGTTTAGTCCTGTGACGGCGGTGTAGCCGGGACACCAGCAGAATGCACACCGTGCAGCCCCCGGCAACCACCACCGCAAACACACCCACCATCACCATATACAGACTCAGCCCACCCTCAGCTGGGTCCGCCACTGCTCCTGAACACAGCGCAGACAGAGAGTCAGAGAGAGAGATGGGAGAATATTGACAAATTTGACAGTGAAAAAAGTAGTCGAAAGACATGTATGAGGAAGAAATGAAATAAAAGATAAAGATGGACAAAAACGAGTGTCAGGGAACGCTATGAAGGGGACAATTATTCGCTGTTCAAAGCATCTCATCATCCGACGTCTGAAATTAAACTAGCAACGTCATAGCTCTAACCTTCACAATGCTGTCCATGACAGGGGTCCTTCACGCTCATACACTCCTTCCCATAGTAACCGTCAGGACAGGCACACATATAACCACCCTCTGTACTGTGACATGGCACCCCCTGCTGACATGGGTTGGGATTACAAAGGTCCACAACCACCTGCAGCAGTAATGGGAATAGACACAGACATAGCTTCGTAAAATATTATACAACAGCTCATGCATCTCATAAAAACTAACAGGGCAACTCCATGCTTCTTAGGCAAATCTCTCAGACAAATGCTTGTATGTAAGTAGAGAAAAGCATGAATCTTAATTTAAATGCTGGGATAAGACATATTTTATAGTTCTATGGACGGAGCAGTGTGTTGCACACACTGAAAATGGCACTGACCTCGCAGAATGTCCCTGTGTAGCCAAGTGGACAGTTGCAACTCATGCCACTGCCTTCCTGCTGCTCCATGCACTGACCTCCGTGCAGACAGGGGGCGCTGTCACATGCATTAACCACTGACTGGCAGTACTTCCCAGAGAAACCCGACAGACACATACAGGTAGAGTCCTGCAGGTCATAATGTACAAATGCATGACAAATATGAAAGAACAAGAATCCTATTCAGTCTTTCTCCATTTATCTTGCCTTCTGTTCTTAACAGGTCTAAGGGGATCTGTGAGGAAGCAATTACGAACAGCTCCTCTCTGAATGTGTGGGGGGTTTTTTTTGCACTCTAGAGAGAACTGGAGAGATCACCACACAGTGGCACAACAGTGGGAATCTGATGCTGTACCTCACAGTGTCCTCCGTTCAGACACAGGCCCTGGCAGCTGCTGTTCCCTGTTGACCAAATGACATTCAACATGATCAATAGCCTTGCAGAAAAGGCCAGGCACAGCAAAGCATCTAAAGTGCACATTTAGGGCATAAATGGATAACAGTTGATTCCTTGTATCCTGTTCATAAATTAAACAAACAAACAAACAAACAGTGAGCTGCTCTGTACTTACTGATGTCACAGTTCTGCCCCACCCACCCCGGAAGGCAGCTGCACAGGTATCCACCAATCAGGTTGCGGCAAGAGTATGCATTTATGCAAATGCCCACTTCACACTCATTGGTGTCTGAAAAGGAAAGGGAATGGCATGAGTCTCACTGGACATTACAAAGTGAGTTACTGACATTTTCCTGCTTTATTCTTGAGCTCAATAAACACACACACACACACACACACACACACATGCACTCAGATGGGTTTCATAAATGATAGTGCTGAAGTGTTTGGGTCGGTTAAATCATACTCCTCTGTCTTGGGGACAGGTTTCTATAGTGATGCTGGTGGACTTGAGCGAGGTGTCACTTTGACACATGAATGCATCAGAATGTGTGATACACTCCAAAGAACAGTCACTGAGCTGAACCCTGGGGCAGCAGTGCCTGACAAGATTGTCCTTTAAGTCAACATTCCTACAACCTACCGGTGTCCATCATCTCAATAACATCCTTATCTCCATCACTCATTTAAAATGCAGCCCACCTTGACACTCAGACAAGAGGCTGGGTTAACGGCATTTGGTCCTGAGATATCCAAAGGGTGTTCTATAGAGCACAATTTGTCAGTCAGCCAATTAACAAGAGCCAAAAAGTTTTGGGTTTGTGTGATATAGCATATGGATACAATGGTACCAGCCCATATGATTACTTTTATCATTACAACTGAGTCACTAAGTACAGATTAAGACAAAGGTCTAACCATATAATTTGAACTGGTAGGAAACGCACAGACATGCTTTTGAGAACTGAATGTCTGAATGTTTACATGCAAAGAACAATGGGATTACTCTGAATACTTGGATTAAGACGATAGTCTGATTATGCTGTAGGCATGTGTCTGATTATTTGTGATTGATCATTTGATTTAACTCCTTCCTCAAAATAGTTGCTGGGTGACGGCTGAGTGTCAGGCGCACATAGCATCAGTATGACAAGGAAATGCTGTCAAGTCATTAACATATTCCAATACTCTTACAAACAGTGTGAGACTGGAATGATTTACTGATGTCAATCTGACCATGCTTCCAGCGATTGTTCTCTTCACCTCAGTAAATGAACCAAAGTATGACCTTTACATGATTCTTTCCAAAATCACAGGACTGTGTCAATAACATATAAAAACCCATGTATTACTGTACATTTAAAGGTGGTCAGTGCTGGTTTAACACAGAGAGATTATTGAGATTATGAGCTAAATTATAAGTCCAGATCTTTAAATCTGGGGTTGGGTGGCTGGCAGTGGATCAGAGCTCTGCGGGGGGAGGTTACTGCTGCTTTGCCTGCTGCTGGAGGTCATATGGAAAGAAGTCCAGAGAGCTTACCTATTTGGCAAGTTCTACCAGTCCAGCCTGGTGGGCAGAGGCACTGGAAACCCTGTGGTGACTCCTGACACGTAGCTCCACGCCCACATGGGCCGGAGGCACACTGTAACACGGCTAAGCAAAGGACAAATCAGTCGGTCAGTTAATCAGCTCATCCAGCCATCTGGAACCTACCCATCTCTGGCACCTCTACTCTTCCGTCCATAAATCTAGTTTATATAAATTTAAATGAATTTTATATAGATCCACACCATAGAATCATTTAGTGAAGCAAGCCAAGTTGGTCTTTAGTAAATTTATTGACTAAAATTCCAAAACTAAGACAGACTGTGTTAGAACTAAAAACAGTATTTGTATGAGAGAGAGAGAGAGTTTGTGTGTGTGTGTGTGTGTGTGTGTGTGCGTGCGTGCGTGCGTGTGTGTGTGTGTGTGCTTACACTAGGGGTACGGATATGATTCAGATGAGTAATGTCTTTTGAGTGTGTGTGTGTGTGTGTGTGCGTGCGTGTTTCTAATGGCTCTGTTTTCATTCCCTACTCTCAACCTGCAGATCCTGAACAAATACAGATAAATCAAACAATCTCAGAGAGAAAGAGAGACAGAGAGATGGAGAGAGAGAGAGAGAGAGAGAGATGGAGAGAGAGGGAGAGAGGGGGATAAGGGAGTGGCGGTGCAGGGTTCCACTCCTCTGGAGAGGAATTAAAAACAAGTAGAGGAGAGGCAGTGGAAGAATGAGCATAAGGGGATCAAAGAGGGAGAGAGAGAAAGAGAAAACAGAAAAAGAGAGAGAGAAAGAGAAAACATAAAGAGAGAGAGAGAGAGAGAGAGAGAGAGAGAGAGAGAGAAAACAGAGAGAGAAAGAAAAGAAAAGATTCACAAACGGGGAGTGCCCCTGAGGTAACCGAACCCTCAACATTTGCGTAGTAATGTGGTCATCAATCCCCCATGCACATTTCTGTGGGTGAATTTAGACATGCATTAGCTCTGAGTCTCTTCAGCAGGGCTATCTGTCTCTCCAATGGCTCCAGTAGTCCACACAGCATATCTCTCTCTCTCTCTCTGTCTCTCTGTCCCTTTTTGAACCCTCTGTGTGTCTCTGATTTTAGGCTAAGTACTTAAAGAGGTTGTGGATACTTAAGAGCTGCCATCAGTGTCCCATCCATCCTTTTTTTGCAATCTCCTCTCCTCTCCCTCATTTCTCGTTTTTCCTCCTCTGCTTTTCACAATTTCTATTTTTTTTTCATGTCTGTGGGTGCTGATCTAGCAGTCTCGATGTTTGAGACACTTGTGATGCAAGTGTTTAAAGTGTGTCTTTGTGTGTTGTATTCTGCATAGTGTTACCAAAGCTACATATAGCTCTTGACTTTTAGGCCAACTTGCATTTGTATTCACACGCATACTGTGTTCTGCATCTTCTGATGTCATCTTCATCTTTGTGTGTGTGTGTGTGTGTGTGTATGTGTCACATTCACATGTCCCCATGTTCCCATGCAGGTGGTGTAGTATAAAGGAAATAAAAAGCGTGCGATGCTAAATATGCTTCCTCGAAGCGGAAAATCTTCTCAATCTATTCTGTAAGTCAGGGAGTTACAGCTGCAGCGTAAACCATCTAAATGGTCATGACCTGAAACTCCTGCTCTAGTGGATTGGGACAGTCTCCTCTGTGAGCCTGGCCAAGTCAGTTAGGATGGAGGCAGATGTGACTGGATGCTTGCTGAAGACCAAACAAGAGTATTAACTTAAATGCTTAAGTCTATTTGTTAATTGGCTTGAGAAGAATCTCCACTCGAGATCAAATCAAAGTATCTCCCGTGAACCTTAGGCAGCCCTGCACAATGCGTCTCAACCTGAACATGCATGCGTGTGTGTGTGTGTGCATGCTATGTGTGTATGACTGAGAGAGATGTGGTGTGTGTATGTGTTATGTGAGACTGTAGTGTGTGTGTGTGTGTGGGTGTGTTTATGTTGTGTATGTAGTGTGAATGAGTGGTGCTGCGGTGTAATTCTGTTTGAAATCAGCAACAGGCTGCAAACAATGGCTGCTTTAGGCAGTGCCTGATTGGTGCTGATTACCGTTTGCACAAATGTGTGTGTGTGTGTGCTCACTGATTACCGACTGCACAGGTGGGTCCAGTCCAGCCATGTGGACACACACAGCTGAAGCCTGATGGGTTCTCGACACATGTAGCTTCATTCATACATGGAGAGGACAGGCAGGCATGCTCCACTAAGAGAAAGAGAGAGAAAGAAAGAGAGAGAGAAAGAGAGAGAGAGAGAGAGAGAGAGAGAGAGAGAGAGAGAAAGCAAGAGAAAGAATAAATAAGAAAGTAAGAAAACAAACAAATAAATAAATAGACCCCAGTAAATTTGCCTTCAACTCTATCTATCTATCTATCTATCTATCTATCTATCTATCTATCTATCTATCTATCTATCTATCTATCTATCTATCTATCTATCTATCAGCTTTATTATGAGCAAAAAATTATTATTGCAGTGGGTCAAATGTAAGACGATGAAGATAACAATAAGTGTGTTTTTATTTGTTCGTCTGTCTGACAGACAGACCATCAGTCAGTGCATCCCATGATGCCCAGTGCTGTAGTGTTGTGTGAACAATCTACAGTCTACACTACAGTCTGCCGTGTCTCTGCTGCCAGACAGCTGAGGGAATAAAAGTCTGTCTGTTATACCTGCCCCTACATTTACACACTAACACTTCCCACAGGGAAAGCACAACAATTCAGAATTCAAAGTTTGTCATACAAACCTTTGTAATCTTCCTGGCCTTCTTTAACATCTTGTGACAAAAATTGTCAGTGTTTACACATAATTTTAAAATTCAAATCGACCTTTTGTGTCAGATTTATGCAATTCCTCATGATGGCATTGGTAGACAAGTGTATAGGCTAAAGCAAGCATGCACTCAATAAACTGTCTGAAGTCATTAGAATAGGTTTTTTTCTGCATTAAAAAAGGAAGTTTCCTGGAGTCTCTTGTTCTGCTTTCTTTCAAAACCCTCACATAATTTATGCCAAAATAGATTAATAGCGGTTACCACTCTAAAGCAGCCTATTTATAATCAGCCATCTCCACACTCTGGCCTCTGGTAATAGCAGGGGGAAGATGACTAGCTTTCCTCCTGAAATCAATAATGAGCCATTAAGTTCGAAGTGTGTTTAACACCAGATGTGACAAATGATGAATGTAACATGGGTATGTGCTAACCCAGGGTCTCCCAACAAGCTAAATGTAAATGTAATCCAATGCATCATAGCAAAAGTAAATAATATACTGAGAAAAATGGCAAAGCCACAGGATTACCCATCATTTGTAGCTCACACAGGCAACATTTACAATTCTCTGTATTTCAATAAACAACAGAGTGAATTTCAGCAAGACCTCAGAGGACTGTTAAATACTAATGGCTTATGAATGGAGAGCTTTTATGTAGAGTTAGTGAGTGAGACTGAATCACTGGAATCTGCAGTCCATACACACCCACATAAAACAAGAAGTGAATGGAACCTTTCCTTAACAGACGACACATTAAAATAAGGAGATTCCTCCACAGAGCAGTGTCCACTCACCAATGTCACAGTTACGACCACTGAACCCTTCCTGACACTCACACTGATACTCATTGGGCTCAGTGTTCGAGCAGGTTCCACCGTTTTTACACGGCTGGTGAGTCCCACAGTAATTCAGATCTGCAAGAGACAGCGAGAGAGAGAGAGAGAGAGAAAGAAAAACACAGAGGGAAAAAAAAAGTTAGATCAGAAGCATCTCAAAAGAGGAATGAAGAGGTGATGTGGAGCTGTTATCACTTCCTCTGTCCTTGATCAACTGAGAGTGCGGCATGTACATTACACTACACTACACTACACACACACACACACACACACACACACACACGCAGACCTCCAGTGTGGCAACGCTAACTAGCACACAGCCTGCTTTATTAGCGACATAGTATACAATGGGGACGGGAAGGTACACATGCCTAACACACACAAATACACACATGCCTAACACACAGAGGGGCACAAAAACACACAAGCTTGCGTTTAACCACGCTTTATCAAATATAATCAAACAAATACAAAGCAACAAATCTCAGAGCTTAACTGAGGTCATGAGGTACAGGCCTTTGTGTGAATGTTTTTGTTTGCGTGTGTATGTGTGTGTGTGTGTGTGTGTGTGTGTGTGTGTGAGAGAGAGAGAGAGAGAGAGAGAGAGAGAGAGAGAGAGAACACAGTGAGAGCTGCCTCCTAATAATCTCTGCTATTCAGCAGGTTGTGTAATGGCACCATTTTCAGAGGGTCCAAATGTCAGGAGTCTTTTTGAATGTCGAACTGTTAAAGCTGAAATCAGCTCTCACTCTATTTACCCAAGATTATCAGTTTACTGTGCCAACGCCCTACTGAACCCCCACGCGTGGCACCCACTCTGGGTGACGCAGAATCTGATGACGTCAACATTACTGTGACATTTAACTGTGTAGCAACCTAATGGCAAGAATGCGGTAAAAATGTTATGGGAAATCCTTTGGTGTAAAGGAAGCGCTCTGTAACAGCAGAGTGACCCACAGACTGTTGGCACTGGGACTGCAGTGGCTGTATCAAATACACAAAGCACAACTAATACAAAATGCACATACTTACAGAATGTCTATGCAAGTGTGCATCATAAATAAGGACACACATAGGTTCAGAGTATATATGAGTACAACTCAGCTCAGCTCACTGTTTTTGCTCCTGTTTCGTGCATTTGGAAAATGCAACACACACACAGACACACACACACACACACACCCCTATAACACCGTTCCAGCAGTTGCGTTCTCACCTTTGTCACAGAGCAGGCCGCCCCAGTTGGTGTCACACACACACTTCCAGGGCTCAGTGCAGGTGCCATGTTCACACCCTGGAAATGTCTCACACTCATCACACAGATCCCCCTTCCAGCCATAGTTACATCTACAGTAAGCGAGAGAGAGAGAGAGAGAGAGAGAGAGAGAGGGAGAGGGACAGAGAGAGAGAGAGATCAAGTAGGGGAAAGGTGAGCGAAATGGGAAGAAGAAGCAGCAGACAATAGTGTGGAGGACAGGTAACATTTATTATCTAATGGCAACTCTACCCACTTCTCTTCAAGGTGAGGAAGGTTTGATATTTATGTCAATTTTATTAATGCTTTCACTCACTCGCATTCACCAGGTAGACTGCAGGAACCGTGGGTAGGGTGGCATCCCTGCCTACACACAGCTGAAATGCACACAAACACAAACGCACACAGTCATCTGAGTCATCAACACACAAACACACAGTCATCTGAAAGTGTAAACAGTACAGGCGTCTCTTAACAGATATTCTATCATGTCACCGCCATAAACACAGGCACTGTGTGCGCTACTGCACACACCACCATAAACAATGAATAATCTGCCTTAAATATTACCAAGCTAGCTGTTTATGTAGGTCAAAGCAAGAGAATCAAAGCTGTTTAAAGAGCAATTGATGTTAGCCGAAGCGGCGATGAGGTTAACAAAAGCAAAGTCAGGCCTTTGTGCCACTGAGAACATTAAGGTACAGTTAATATTTTATCAGCTTACGCCGACAGGCAAATGTGGACATTTAAACGTTGGAGTCCTCGGACATACCATCAGTATTAGCCAGTGTACCATCAACAGTCACAGATAGTGTCAACATTGGCCCAGCATAATGGGAACTTTAGTTGAGTTGTGTGATTTTCTGAGGACGCAGGATGTAGTGCTAATATTTGCTTTCCTGAGCCCCTTCATTTCAGTCATCACAAAGGGCGAACAGACGAACAGACAGGAAAAGCGTTAAAGCTAACGTGAGAATGACTGGGCTAGTTGTAGGATGTCATCATTTCACTCACATCCTCCGCGGTCTCCAAAATCAGTTCCCTCATCGAGACCTAGTTCAGTCACGAGGTGTTTTTTTTTTTTTTCTTTCGATCTGCTCTTTTGAATTTCCATTGAATTTGTATGACCAATGCAAGTAGAGATGAAATGAAAAACAGTTAAGAGTTTAAAAACAAAACAAAACAAAAACCAAAAACCACCTGTACCTTAATGTTCTCTTCACATTTGGTTTACTTTTCACATTATAGTGAATTGAGCTGAAATCTCTGAACAGACTTTCTAAAATTGAACTTTCATCTGTAATAAAACTTGAGTCACATTTATTGTAGGTTAGGGAAAATATTTTTGATTAAATTTTTATGTCCTCTCAGGGGTATGGCTTGAACAAGCAGCTACATTATAAACTGTGAGAGGCCTGACACTAAATAAAAGCAAGTGTAAAGTAAAAGTCTCTTTGATTCACTTACCGTGTCGGCACTCTGGTCCTGTCCAGCCCTCTTTGCAGACCTTAGTACCGACTGGGTCGCAGTCAAAGTGGCCGAAGAAGTCATCTCGCGCGCGGCAGAACTTGTTGCAGAGCGGGCCGTAGTAGTTGGAGTCGCAGCGGAAGCGTAGCCGGTACTCCAGACTGAACTGACTGCCGTGGTGCCTGTATGTCTGCCACTGTTCACCGGGGTTCAACATGGAGGACAACAACACTCGCTCAATTAGCTGCTCCTTCCCTAGAGAGGGTCGACAGTGTGGAGAAAGAGTAAGGGAGAGAGAGCAAGAGAGAGCGTAAGACTTGAAAAGACAAAGGATGTGAGTGTGGTGAGATGACAACAGGAGTAAAGAGGGAAAGGGAGGAAAACTGAGGCAGATAGAGAGTCAGATGGAAAAAAAGAGGTGCTTTACAGAAGTGAATTTGTATCATATTTCACTGAGTCTTTCTCCAGTCCCTACAATGAAAGTGATCAGAGGCTGTACTAATTTCATTTCTAGTACAAGCTACCGTAATTTATCCAGTTCATATAAGAGGCATAAGCCACTTTCCTCTCTCTCTTTCTGTCTCTATCCCATGTTAGTGGTTTGCTGCTTCTAGGAGGAGGCTGAGGGTTGGTGAGCTTGCTGAGAGATATTGACCTGGAGAAGGCGGGTTGTCTGTCATCCTAACCTCACTCCTAATCCGGTCTCACTAGGTATTAAGTCACAAAACTCTGTGTGTGTGTGTGTGTGTGTGTGTGTGTGTGTGTCTGACTGAGACAGAGAGAGAGAGAAAAAATGGGTGTGGTATCAGAGTATCAAGGGTATCAACCAGAAAACCTGAGATGCAGAGATGAGATCATCTGGTTTTGAAACAATGGTACAAAAAAACACAGAACAACAGAGGCGATGGAAGACAGAGGTGAGTGGAGTGGTGAGGGAGCTTATGCACAGAGGAATGTTATCCGCTCCCTCCCCTAGCCAAATCCCTTTAATACACACTTCTGCAGTGGTGGTTTGATGGTGTGTTCTCTTTGACCACATTATCGTTGAGTGAGTAATTAGTGGCACAGTCCATCTAGATGCCAGTTTCACACTGGAGCGGAGAAAAACACTGGTACAGTGTCGTCTTCTAATGGAGAGACAATTATAGAAATGATGGGTCGCTGTCGGACAGGGAAAATAGCACTTAAAGATGGGTGGGTTGAGCAGAGATACATAATCAAACAGTAATGCATACACTCCACTCATGTTAGCATACTGGAGACACACACACACACGCGCACGCACGCACACACACACACACACACACCGAACCACTGAAATCAGATTTTCCCTTGAGATTAGTGCTCAGGTTTGCATGGAAAGCCAAAATGTCCCTCAACCTGCTTTCCGCCAAAGATCAGAGCTGATGAAGGCTTTTCGGAGCAATTTCTTTATCTGTACAAATCTCAGCTCAGAAAGCCCGATGTCTGTCTCAGACGTTAGATCCTCTTTCCTTCTATGTCAAGGACAAACGTCGTTGGCCAGCATCCCACACCCTACTGTGTGAGTGAATCTTTAAGGGTGAGAGCTTCTTCTAAGTAAAGCATTTGGAAACAGAAACATCAATACGTCGGCTGGAGAACGTGTTAAAAATTGTTGCACACTGGGAAGATTGTTTAACCTCACATGTGTCAGAACCTTAAAACTCAGTATGAGTTGTCTGATGCAAAACACACACACACACACACACACCACAGATATTTTCAACATAGAGTTGTTCCGAACCCAAAAGACAAGTCAAGACAATTGAACAGTCCAGATTTTCCTTTTAAGATTGGTTTGTTTGGACATATTCAGCAAATGGATTGCTTATGGTATCTTTTTTCACTTCAATCTGCCAAATGAGATTTTTTCACTCAGACCTTTTCAAACAAACATGATTTTTTTTTTTACTTTGATCTGTTCAGCCAAATAGGATGTTAAACACACATTCATGATATGATTTAGATCAGATGAAGTTAGTATCAGCCAAGATATAGCTCAGTCAATAGTGTTCATGGGAAAGCCCTGAAGCCTAACCACATCTCTACTCCATTGCAAGGAGCCAAGGCTGAAGACAGAAAATATAAATCTGAAAATAATCTTACGGGGGGTGAGGATAGAGATAGAGGAAGGGAGGGAGGGAGAGAGAGAGAGCAAGAGAGAGAGAGAGAGAGGGAGGGAGATGGATGGATGAACTAAAAGAGCAGGAGGTAAATGAAAGTCATTGCAGATAAAGACTTTCCACACACACACACACACACACAGTTTTTCCAAGGACGTAATTGAGCAAGACAGATATTGTCAAGGAATGCCAGGTGTGTGAAAGGTCAGGATTCACGGCAGTGTCATAATCCGCACCTAGCTGGAAAACTGGAGCCATAATTCCAAACCTCACTTGATTTAGACAAGCATCGCTGTGGAGTTAAGCCCCAGACTATGGAAACGGCTTTATCCCCAGTGAGAAAAAAACGTATGATGAGAGGAGACCAGAGGAGAGAGGAGTAATGCAAACAAAAAAGGAGGACAAGAGTTGGAGGGCAGAGAGAACGAGAAATTGAGATGAGAAAAGAAGAAAACTGAGAAGGACAGGGAAAGACAGACAGAAAGGTAATGTCACTAGATTAGAGACAAAGTCAGTGAGTGAGTCTGAGTGAGTGAGAAAGATGACTGCTGTTTTAGTGTGTGGCTTGGTTCCAGCCTCTCTGTCCTCTTATCAGTAGTCATTAGACTCAGATGGAAGTAGAGATAGATACAGGAGAGATCGAAATGAACCCAGGAGACGAGGAAAGGAGCAAATACAGCAAATCAAGGAAGAATGTATTGATGCAAGTTTACATGTTTGACGGCTTTTACATTTTTGACAATATCTGATACGTGAGCGTTCAAAGTGTATGAGTATACAGAGTGTAAGTCCCTGAGAGAGACAGACAATGTCTGCTCCTTTATGTGTGAGTGCATGTGTGCCCGTGTGTGTGTGTGTGTGTGTGTGTTAGTGACAGAATTTTTTAATAGAATGCAGCAGCATATTTTCAGTCACGGAGCTTTACCTCAATTACAAAAAAGCAACAATCAGAGAGAAGAACAGGAAATGAAAGAGTCTCGGTGAGTGACCCTGAGACAGACGGCTGTTCTCTCTCTCTCTCTCTCTCTCTCTCTCTCTCTTTCTGGTCCTTCTCCCTCTCTCTGGTCCCCCAGACATCATGTTTGTGGAGAAAGTGTTTGTATGAGAAAGTATGGAGCAAAACCTAATATAACGAGACAAGCATTCTTATTATTTCAATGCTAACACACACACAAAAACACTACTATGCCTTACCTTGCTCTGATGTTTCATTGTCGTGGTCAAAAACTTCTATCACCAAGGAGAATGATTTCTAGAGAGAGAGACAGAGAGAGAGAGAGAGAGAGAGAGAGAGAAGTAGAGGACAGTCATTAATAAGATACTGAGGTACCTACAGAGACCTACTAGACAATGTCCAGGACAGCTCAGGAAACAGAGGAGATGTCACTTCCTTTCCTCAACACCACTAACACTTAGCATTTGCTAAGTTTGTAATGTCTTCCATAAGGAAAAAAGGGCAGGACATTTCAGCAAATGAATGGGCTTAGAACAGTGATTCTCAACTCCAGTCCTGGGCGCCCACTGTACTGCACTTTTTTTTAAACTCAGGACTGACACACCTGATTCCACTGATCAATTAATCATCAAGCCCTTGATTAGCTCAATTAAGTGTGATAATGAAGAGTTAAAACAAAGACGTGCAGGACAGTGGGCTCCCGGGACTGGAGTTGAGAATCAGTGGCTTAGAAGTAATTCAACATTCATCACAATTACTCACAATACACCAACAATGTATAACACTGAATATGTTCACAAAGATACAAAATCATGACAGTAAGTACCAGTCTCATTCCTCTGGCTGTACAATGTGGAAAAAGAAACAGATCATCACGATCAGTTCAGAATGACCACCCACACACAAAAAAAATCAGCATTCTTAGGCTTCATGCATGACAGACAAAGAGAGATGGAGTAGGATAGAATGATGTAGAGAAAAGAAAAGTCATTCTGTTCAGATCAGTTGATTGGAGGTATCCACTGATGAAGACTTGTGTACTAAACAGAGTATCAATTATCCTTATGAGCCAGTGAAGAAGACCCCCCCCCCCCCCCCGCCACTGATTATTATGGTGCAGCACGGGCATGAAAAACAAGAAGACGCACACCGTAAATTGGGGGACGTAGATACTAACTGGGCTTGCTGGGAATGGAAGGGAGAGAGGGAGAGAGATTGCCTTGGATGAATAATTCAAACCCACACCCTCTTCTAGTGTAGACAAACGCCAGCCATGCAAATAACACAGCTGTGGCATTCTGGGTAAGGCTCTTCTAAAGGGCTGCATGGATGTGCAGTCACGTCTGCCTCATAAGTGCCCACCGCTGAGGAAAAGAGTGTCAGAGAGGGATGGGGGGTGAGCAAGATGATAAGAATTGTTTGTCGAAACAACGAGCGACTGAGGGTTGGACTGAAAAAAAAACACCCTGTAAATAAAAACAGCCTCTGAGAACAAAAGACTCTTCAGCTGCCATTTAAAAGCAAGTGCAGAGCAAGAAGACCTAAAATAGATCATGTGATTCAACACTACCTAACAGAATGTGATCCCATTAGTTGTACTATCCACAGACACAATAATAAACCTCACTGGCTCATTGAGATAATGTGTTTCTGCCTTTCACAGCTGATATCTGTGCCCACAACTGATTATGTGGACATTGTAACACTGTAATGGAAGGCATAAAGACATTTTATAGTGTTACATACATTTTTTTTTTTTTTGAGTTTCTAAGTTCTTTTTTTTGGGAAAGTTCGGTAAAGGTTCCAACACACATCAGCATTCAGCTGCATGTGTGAATTTTGCTTATCTAGCCCCATGCACACACACACACACACACACACACACACACACACACTAAAGTGTGCCCCCACTTCCCCTTTTATCTCATGCAGAAAATATCCTTTAGCATTCACACCCTTAAGTAAATAATCTAACAGAACAAAGACGACTTCCCCCTGCCCACTGTGATTGCCCCTACACGCCCTCACCAAGCTTTTTCCTTCACTCTTTCTCTCTCACCTCAAACACACAGAGCTGCAAATGTACTGTGTCCACTAACCAGCTCCCCACTGCTTCTCCTGAACCCTCTCACACCGAGCACAATGTGCTGTTACCAAGCCCAGCCTATTCTCTCTCATACCCCCATACAAACGCATAGACACAGACAGCAGAATGGGTGCCAGCACCTATTCAGAGTTAAAGAGCCAAAAAGATAAAGCACCATCCCTCCCTCTTCGATGTCAAAACACAA